>NW_026652278.1:122302093-122448800 GCF_009828535.3 Hylobates moloch
TGTTTTTTTTTTTTTTTTTTTTTTGCTTTCCATTTGCTTGGTAGATCTTTCTCAATCTCTTTATTTTGACCCTGTGTGCGGCTTTGCACATGAGATGGGTCTCCTGAATATAGCACACCGATGGGTCTTGTCTCTTTATGCAATTTGCCAGTCTGTGTCTTTGAATTGGGGCATTTAGCCCATTTGCATTTAAGGTTAATATTGTTATGTGTGAATTTGATCCTGTCATTATGATGTTAGCTGGTTATTTTGCCCATTAGTTGATGTAGTTTCTTCATAGTGTCGATGGTCTTTACAATTTGGTATGTTTTTGCAGTGGCTGGTACTGTTTAGTGCTTCCTTCCATGTTTAGTGCTTCCTTCTCTTGCTCTGTGCCCCAGGCTGGAGTGCAGTGGCACGATCTCGGCTCACTGCAAGCTCCGCCTCCCGGGTTCACGCCATTCTCCTGCCTCAGCCTCCCGAGTAGCTGGGACTACAGGCGCCCGCCAACACACCCGGCTAATTTTTTGTATTTTTAGTAGAGACGGGGTTTCACCGTGTTAGCCAGGATGGTCTCGATCTCCTGACCTCGTGATCCGCCCGCCTCGGCCTCCCAAAGTGCTGGGATTACAGGCTTGAGCCACCGCGCCCGGCGCCTTCAGGAGCTCTTGTAAGGCAGGGCTGGTGGTGACAAAGCTCTCAGCATTTGCTTGTCCATAAAGGATTTTATTTCTCCTTCACTCGTGAAGCTTAGTTTGGCCGGGTATGAGATTCTGGGTTGAAAATTCTTTTCTTTAAGAATGTTGAATATCGGCCCCCATTCTCTTCTTCTGGCTTGTAGGGTTTCTGCCGAGAGATCCACTGTTAGTCTGATGGGCTTCCCTTTGTGGGTAACCCAACCTTTCTCTCCGACTGCCCTTAACATTTTTTCCTTCATTTCAACTTTGGTGAATCTGACAATTATGTGTCTTGGGGTTGCTCTTCTCGAGGAGTATCTTTGTGTTCTCTGTATTTCCTGAATTTGAATGTTGGCCTGCCTTGCTAGGTCAGGGAAGTTCTCCTGGATAATATCCTGAAGAGTATTTTCTAACTTGGTTCCATTCTCCTCGTCACTTTCTGGTACACCAATCAAACGTAAATTTAGTCTTTGCACATAGTCCCATATATCCTGGAGGCTTTATTGATTTCTTTTCACTTTTTTTCTCCAATCTTGTCTTCTTGCTTTATTTCATTAATTTGATCTTCAATCACTGATATCCTTCCTTCCACTTGATAGAATTGGCTATTGGAGCTTGTGCATGCATCACGAAGTTCTCGTGCCATGGTTTTCAGCTCCATCAGCTCATTTAAGGTCTTCTCTACAATGTTTATTATTGTTAGCCATTCACCTAACCTTTTTGCAAGGTTTTTGGCTTCCTTGTGATGGGTTAGAACATACTCCTTTAGCTCGGAGAAGTTTGTTATTACCAACCTTCTGAAGCCTACTTCTGTCAACTCGTCAAACTCATTATCCATTCAGTTTTGTTCCCTTGCTGGCAAGGAGCTGAGATCCTTTGGAGGAGAAGAGGTGCTCTGTTTTTTGGAATTTTCAGCTTTTCTGCTCTGGGTTCTCCCCATCTTTGTGGTTTTATCTACCTTTGGTCTTTGATGTTGGTGACCTACTGTTGGGATTTTGGTATGGATATCCTTTTTGCTGATGTTGATGGTATTCCTTTCTGTTTGTTAGTTTTCCTTCTAACAGTCAGACCCCTCAGCTGCAGATCTGTTGGAGTTTGCTGGAGGTCCACTCCAGACCCTGTTTTCCTGGATATCACCAGCAAGGGCTGCAGATCAGCAAATATTGCTTCCTGATCCTTTCTGGAAGCTTCATTCCAGAGGGGCACCTGCCTGTTTCAGGTGTCTGTCAGCCACTACTGGGCAGTGTTTCCCAGTCAAGCTACACAGGGGTCAGGGACCTGCTTGAGGAGGCAGCCTGTCCGTTCTCAGAGTTTGAACGCCATGCTGAGAGAACCACTGTTCTCTTCAGTGCTGTCAGACAGGGACATTTAAGTCTGCAGAAGTTGTCTGCTGCTTTTTGTTGTACTATGCCCTGCCCTCAGAGGTGGAATCTATAGAGACAGTAGACCTTGCTGAGCTGTGGTGGCCTCCACCCAGTTCATGCTTCCAGGTCTCTTTGTTTACACTGTGAGCTACTGAAGCCTCAGCAATGGCTGACGGCCCTCCTCTGCCAGGCTTCAGCCTTGCAGTTCAATCTCAGACTGCTGCGCTAGTGGTAAGCAAGGCTCCGTGGGTGTGTGACCCACCAAGCCAGGCACAGGAGGGTACCTCCTGGTCTGCTGGTTGCTAACACTGTGCGAAAAGTGCTGTATTTGATCTGGCATGTGCCGTTTCTCCAGGTACAGTCTGTCATGGCTTCCCTTAGCTAGGAAAGAAAAATCTCCTGATGCCTTGCACTTTCCGGATGAGGCGATGCCCTGCCCTGCTTCAGCTAGCCCTCCATGGGCTGCACCCACTGTCCAACCAGTCCCAATGAGATGAACCAGGTACCTCAGTCGGAAATGTAGAAATCACCCGTCTTGTGTGTCAATCTCGTTGGGAGCTGCAGACTGGAGCTGTTCCTATTCAGCCATCTTGGAAGTGACCCCTACCAATATTATCTTTTTCTATTTAAAGAAAACCATGTGGCTGGGGTGATGGCTCACACCTATAATCCCATTGCTTTGGGAGGCCGAAGAGGGTGGGTCACTTGAGGTCAGGAGTCCAAGACCAACCTGGCCAACATGCCAAAACCCCATATCAACTACAAATACAAAAATTACCCAGGCGTGGTGACAGGTGCCTGTAATCCCAGCTACTCTGGAGGCTGAGGCAGTAGAATAGCTTGAACCTGGGAAGCAGATGTTTCAGTGAGCCGAGATTGTGCCACTGCACTCCAGATTGGGTGACACAGCAAGACTCTGTCTCAAAAAAAGGAAGGAAACCATGTGATACTTTTAGCTTAGGCTACATGATTAAAATGAAATAAATTTGTAGAAGATAAAAAAGTACTTTAAGGTTTTAAAATGTTATGTCCTTTAATAATTCAAACAATATAAATAAATGATATAATTTTATAATACCTCTTAATGGACAGATAAAATTTTATGAATTTGGTTTGTAAAGCATGATGTTTTGAAGTATATATGCATTATGGAAGGACTAAATTCAGCTAATTAATATATGTATTGTCTCATATATTAATATATTTTTGTGGTGAGAGACTTTACATCCACTGTCTTAGCATTTTTAAAGAATACAACATATTGTTAACTATGGTCACATATTGTTATACAATAGATGTCTTTCATTTATTCCTCATAAGTGAAATTTTAACAAGGATAATATATGGCTTTTATTGTGTTGCAGTACATTCATTCGATCCCAAATTGCTGATTTTCTTATTGTGAAAAATGTTGACTTTTTTCATTTTTTTGCATCTATTAAGAATATTATATGATTTTTTACTTCATTTGGTTAATGTGGTACTTCACATTTATTGATTTGTGTCTGCTGTACCACCATTGCCTCGCAGGGATACACTCTACTTCATCATGGTGAATGATCTTTTTAATGTGCTGGTAAATTTGTGTTTTGTTTTGTTTTGTTTTTGAGACAGAGTCTCACTCTGTCACCCAGGCTGGAGTGCAGTGGTATGATCTTGGCTCCCTGCAAGCTCTACCTCCCAGGTTCATACCATTCTCCTGCCTCAGCCTCCTGAGTAGCTGGGACTACAGGTGCCCCCCACCACGCCTGGCTAATTTTTTTGCATTTTTAGTAGAGATGGGATTTCACCATGTTAGCCAGGATGGTCTCGATCTCCTGACCTCATGATCAGCCCACCTTGGCCTCCCAAAGTGCTGGGATTATAGGTGTGAGCCACTGCACCCAGCCACATACTTGGTTTTGTTGAAGATTTTTGAATCTATGGTCATTAGCAATACTAGCCTTTAGTTTCTTTGTTTTTGTTTTTGTTTTTCTTGTGATATCTTTGTCTGTCTTTGGTATAAGGGTAGCACTGGCCTTGTAAAATGAGTCTGAAAGTGTTTTCTCTTCTTCAATGTTTTGAAAGATTTTGAGAAGAAATGTTAATAATTCTTTAAATCGTAGGATTCAGCACTGAATTCATTAGGTCTAGGCTTTCTCTTAATGGTTGACTTTTTATTACTGATTAAATCTCCTTTTTTATTCTTGGTCTGTTCAGAATTTTTATTCTTCACAATTTAATCTTGGCAGGTTATGTTTGCCAAGGGATTTATTCTTTTCTTCTAGGTTATCTAATTTGGGGGCCTATTATTATTTATAATCTTTTATGATCCTTTATATTTCTGTGGTATCAGTTATAATGGCTCATTTTTCATATTATTTATTGGGTCTTCTCTCATTTCTTTTTTTTTTTTTTTATTATACTTTAGGGTTTTAGGGTACATGTGCACAATGTGCAGGTTTGTTACATATGTATCCATGTGCCATGTTGATTTCCTGCACCCATTAACTCGTCATTTAGCATTAGGTGTATCTCCTAATGCTGTCCCTCCCCCCTCCCCCCACCCCACAACAGTCCCCGGAGTGTGATGTTCCCCTTCCTGTGTCCATGAGTTCTCATTGTTCAATTCCCACCTATGAGTGAGAACATGCGGTGTTTGGTTTTTTGTCCTTGCGATAGTTTGCTGAGAATGATGTTTTCCAGTTTCATCCATGTCCCTACAAAGGACACGAACTCATCATTTTTTATGGCTGCATAGTATTCCATGGTGTATATGTGCCACATTTTCTTAATCCAGTCTATCGTTGTTGGACATTTGGGTTGGTTCCAACTCTTTGCTATTGTGAATAGTGCCGCAATAAACATACGTGTGCATGTGTCTTTATAGCAGCATGATTTATAGTCCTTTGGGTATATACCCAGTAATGGGATGGCTGGGTCAAATGGTATTTCTAGTTCGAGATCCCTGAGGAATCGCCACACTGACTTCCACAATGGTTGAACTAGTTTACAGTCCCACCAACAGTGTAAAAGTGTTCCTATTTCTCCACATCCTCTCCAGCACCTATTGTTTCCTGATTTTTTAATGATGGCCATTCTAACTGGTGTGAGATGGTATCTCACTGTGGTTTTGATTTGCATTTCTCTGATGGCCAGTGATGATGAGCATTTCTTCATGTGTTTTTTGGCTGCATAAATGTCTTCTTTTGAGAAGTGTCTGTTCATGTCCTCTGCCCACTTTTTGATGGGGTTGTTTGTTTTTTTCTTGTAAATTTGTTTGAGTTCATTGTAGATTCTGGATATTAGCCCTTTGTCAGATGAGTAGGTTGCAAAAATTTTCTCCCATTCTGTAGGTTGCCTGTTCACTCTGATGATAGTTTCTTTTGCTGTGCAGAAGCTCTTTAGTTTAATGAGATCCCATTTGTCAATTTTTGCTTTTGTTGCCATTGCTTTTGGTGTTTTAGACATGAAGTCCTTGCCCACGCCTATGGCCTGAATGGTATTGCCTAGGTTTTCTTGTAGGATTTTAATGGTTTTAGGTCTAACATATAAGTCTTTAATCCATCTTGAATTAATTTTTGTATAAGGTGTAAGGAAGGGATCCAGTTTCAGCTTTCTACATATGGCTAGCCAGTTTTCCCAGCACCATTTATTAAATAGGGAATCCTTTCCCCATTTCTTGTTTTTGTCAGGTTTGTCAAAGATCAGATAGTTGTAGCTATGCGGCGTCATTTCTGAGGGCTCTGTTCTGTTCCATTGATCTATGTCTCTGTTGTGGTACCAGTACCATGCTGTTTTGGTTACTGAAGCCTTGTAGTATAGTTTAAAGTCAGGTAGCATGATGCCTCCAGCTTTGTTCTTTTGGCTTAGGATTGACTTGGCGATGTGGGCTCTTTTTTGGTTCCATATGAACTTTAAAGTAGTTTTTTCCAATTCTGTGAAGAAAGTCATTGGTAGCTTGATGGGGATGGCATTGAATCTATAAATGACCTTGGGCAGTATGGCCATTTTCACGATATTGATTCTTCCAACCCATGAGCATGGAATGTTCTTCCATTTGTTTGTATCCTCTTTTATTTCATTGAGCAGTGGTTTGTAGTTCTCCTTGAAGAGGTCCTTCACGTCCCTTGTAAGTTGGATTCCTAGGTATTTTATTCTCTTTGAAGCAATTGTGAATGGGAGTTCACTCATGATTTGGCTCTCTGTTTGTCTGTTATTGGTGTACAAGAATGCTTGTGATTTTTGTACATTAATTTTGTATCCTGAGACTTTGCTGAAGTTGCTAATCAGCTTAAGGAGATTTTGGGCTGAGACAATGGGGTTTTCTAGATATACAATCATGTCATCTGCAAACAGTGACAATTTGACTTCCTCTTTTCCTAGTTGAATACCCTTTATTTCCTTCTCCTGTCTGATTGCTCTGGCCAGAACTTCCAGGACTATGTTGAATAGGAGCGGTGAGAGAGGGCATCCCTGTCTTGTGCCAGTTTTCAGAGGGAATGCTTCCAGTTTTTGCCCATTCAGTATGATATTGGCTGTGGGTTTGTCATAGATAGCTCTTATTATCTTGAGATACGTCCCATCAATACCTAATTTATTGAGAGTTTTTAGCATGAAGGGTTGTTGAATTTTGTCAAAGGCCTTTTCTGCATCTATTGAGATAATCATGTGGTTTTTGTCTTTGGTTCTGTTTATATGCTGGATTACATTTATTGATTTGCGTATGTTGAACCAGCCTTGCATCCCAGGGATGAAGCCCACTTGATCATGGTGGATAAGCTTTTTGATGTGCTGCTGGATTCGGTTTGCCAGTATTTTATTGAGGATTTTTGCATCAATGTTCATCAAGGATATTGGTCTGAAATTCTCTTTTTTGGTTATGTCTCTGCCAGGTTTTGGTATCAGGACGATGCTGGCTTCATAAAATGTGTTAGGGAGGATTCCCTCTTTTTCTATCGATTGGAATAGTTTCAGAAGGAATGGTACCAGTTCCTCCTTGTACCTCTGGTAGAATTCAGCTGTGAATCCATCAGGTCCTGGACTCTTTTTGGTTGGTAAGCTATTGATTATTGCCACTATTTCAGAACCTGTTATTGGTCTATTCAGAGATTCAACTTCTTCCTGGTTTAGTCTTGGGAGGGTGTATGTGTCAAGGAATTTATCCATTTCTTCTAGATTTTCTAGTTTATTTGCATAGAGGTGTTTGTAGTATTCTCTGATGGTAGATTGTATTTCTGTGGGATCGGTGGTGATATCCCCTTTTTCGTTTTTTATTGCATCTATTTGATTCTTCTCTCTTTTCTTCTTTATTAGTCTTGCTAGCGGTCCATCAATTTTGTTGATCTTTTCAAAAAACCAGCTCCTGGATTCATTAATTTTTTGAAGGGTTTTTTGTGTCTCTATTTCCTTCAGTTCTGCTCTGATTTTAGTTATTTCTAGCCTTCTGCTAGCTTTTGAATGTGTTTGCTCTTGCTTTTCTAGTTCTTTTAATTGTGATGTTAGGGTGTCAATTTTGGATCTTTCCTGCTTTCTCTTGTGGGCATTTAGTGCTATAAATTTCCCTCTACACACTGCTTTGAATGTGTCCCAGAGATTCTGGTATGTTGTATCTTTGTTATCGTTGGTTTCAAAGAACATCTTTATTTCTGCCTTCATTTCATTATGTACCCAATAGTCATTCAGGAGCAGGTTGTTCAGTTTCCATGTAGTTGAGCGGTTTTGAGTGAGTTTCTTAATCCTGAGTTCTAGTTTGATTGCACTGTGGTCTGAGAGACAGTTTGTTATAATTTCTGTTCTTTTACATTTGCTGAGGAGAGCTTTACTTCCAACTATGTGGTGAATTTTGGAATTGGTGTGGTGTGGTGCTGAAAAAAATGTATATTCTGTTGACTTGGGGTGGAGAGTTCTGTAGATGTCTATTAGGTCTGCTTGGTGCAGAGCTGAGTTCAATTCCTGGATATCCTTGTTAACTTTCTGTCTCGTTGATCTGTCTAATGCTGACAGTGGGGTGTTAAAATCTCCCATTATTATTGTGTGGGAGTATAAGTCCCTTTGTAGGTCACTGAGGACTTGCTTTATGAATCTGGGTGCTCCTGTGTTGGGTGCATATATATTTAGGATAGTTAGCTCTTCTTGTTGAATTGATCCCTTTACCATTATGTAATGGCCTTCTTTGTCTCTTTTGATCTTTGTTGGTTTAAAGTCTATTTTATCAGAGACTAGGATTGCAACCCCTGCCTTTTTTTGTTTTCCAGTTGCTTGATAGATCTTCCTCCATCCCTTTATTTTGAGTCTATGTGTGTCTCTGCACGTGAGATGGGTTTCCTGAATACAGCACACTGATGGGTCCTGACTCCTTATCCAGTTTGCCAGTCTGTGTCTTTTGATTGGAGCATTTAGCCCATTTACATTTAACGTTAATATTGTTATGTGTGAATCTGATCCTGTCATTATGATGTTAGTTGGTTATTTTGCTCGTTAGTTGCTATTGTTTCTTCCTAGCCTCGATGGTCTTTACAATTTGGCATGTTTTTGCAGTGGCTGGTACCGGTTGTTCCTTTCCATGTTTAGTGCTTCCTTCAGGAGCTCTTTTAGGGCAGGCCTGGTGGTGACAAAATCACTCAGCGTTTGCTTGTCTGTAAAGTATTTTATTTCTCCTTCACTTATGAAGCTTAGTTTGGCGGGATAGCAAATTCTGGGTTGAAAATTCTTTTCTTTAAGAATGTTGAATATCGGCCCCCACTCTCTTCTGGCTTGTAGAGTTTCTGCTGAGAGATCAGCTGTTAGTCTGATGGGCTTCCCTTTGTGGGTAACCCGACCTTTCTCTCTGGCTGCCCTTAACATTTTTTCCTTCATTTCAACTTTGGTGAATCTGACAATTATGTGTCTTGGAGTTGCCCTTCTCGAGGAGTATCTTTGTGGCGTTCTCTGTATTTCCTGAATCTGAATGCTGGCCTGCCTTGCTAGATTGGGGAAGTTCTCCTGGATAATATCTTGCAGAGTGTTTTCCAACTTGGTTCCATTCTCCCCATCATTTTCAGGTACACCAATCAGACGTAGGTTTGGTCTTTTCACATAGTCCCAAATTTCTCGGAGGCTTTGTTCATTTCTTTTTATTCTTTTTTCTCTAAACTTCCCTTCTCTCTTCATTTCATTCATTTCATCTTCCATCAGCGATACCCTTTCTTCCATTTGATCGCATCTGCTACTGAGGCTTCTGCAATCTTCGCGTAGTTCTCGAAACTTGGCTTTCAGCTCCATCAGCTCCTTTAAGCCCTTCTCTCCATTGGTTATTCTAGTTATCCATTCTTCTAATTTTTTTTCAAAGTTTTTAACTTCTTTGCTATTGTTTTGAATTTCCTCTCGTAGCTCAGAGTAGTTTGATCGTCTGAAGCCTTCTTCTCTCAACTCATCAAAGTCATCCTCCATCCAGCTTTGTTCCGTTGCTGGTGAGGAACTGCGTTCCTTTGGAGGAGGAGAGGTGCTCTGTTTTTTAGAGTTTCCAGTTTTTTTGTTCTGTTTTTTCCCCATCTTTGTGGTTTTATCTACTTTTGGTCTTTGATGATGGAGATGTACAGATGGGTTTTTGGTGTGGATGTCCTTTCTGTTTGTTAGTTTTCCTTCTACCAGACAGGACCCTCAGCTGCAGGTCTGTTGGAGTTTACTAGAGGTCCACTCCAGACCCTGTTTGGCTGGGTGTCAGCAGCGGTGGCTGCAGAACAGCGGATTTTCGTGAGACCACAAATTCAGCTGTCTGATAGTTCGTCTGAAAGTTTTGTCTCAGAGGAGTACCCGGTTGAATGAGGTGTCAGTCTGTCCCTACTGGGGGGGTGCCTCCCAGTTAGGCTGCTCAGGGGTGAGGGACCCACTTTAGGAGGCAGTCTGTCCGTTCTCAGATCTCCAGCTGCGTGCTGGGAGAACCACTACTCTCTTCAAAGCTGTCAGTCAGACAGGGACCTTTAAGTCTGTGGAGGTTCTTGCTGAGTTTTTGTTTGTCTGTGCCCTGCCCCCAGAGGTGGAGCCTATAGAGGCAGGCAGGCCTCCTTGAGCTGTGGTGGGCTCCACCCAGTTCGAGCTTCCTGGCTGCTTTGTTTACCTAAGCAAGCCTGGGCAATGGCGGGCGCCCCTCCCCCAGCCTCGCTGCCGCCTTGCAGCTTGATCTCAGACTGCTGTGCTAGCAATCAGCGAGACTCCGTGGGCACAGGACCCTCCGAGCCAGGTGCGGGACACAATCTCCTAGTGTGCCGTTTTCCAGGCCCGTTGGAAAAGCGCAGTATTGGGGTGGGACTGACCCGATATTCCAGGTGCCGTCTGTTTCCCCTTTCTTTGACTAGGAAAGGGAACTCCCTGACCCCTTGCACTTCTCGAGTGAGGCAATGCCTTGCCCTGCTTCGGCTCGCGCACAGTGCGCTTCACCGACTGTCCTGCACCCACTGTTAGGCACTCCCTAGTGAGATGAAACCGGTACCTCAAGCAGAAATGCAGAAATCATCCGTCTTCTGTGTCGCTGGGGCTGGGAGCTGGAGACCGGAGCTGTTCCTATTCGGCCATCTTGGCTCCACCCTCTCATTTCTTACATAGGTAAAGGTTGGTTGATTTTGTTTATCTTTTAAAAAAATCAGTTTTATTAATTTTTTCTGTTTTTTTTCTAGTTTTCATTTTGTTAATTTCTGCACTGATATTTGCTATTTCCTTTCTCCTCCTAACTTTGGGCTTATTTTGTCCTTATTCTTCCAGTTCCTTGAGGTGCAACATTAAATTGTTTATTTGAGAAGTTTCTTTGTAATTTGACGTGTTTATTGCCATTCACTTCCCTCTTAGAACTGCTTTTGCTTTATGCCATAGGTTTTGTTATGTTGTATTTTCATTTTATTTGTTTGAATAAATTTTTACATTATTGTTTCAATTTCTTAACTGACTTATTGGGTATTCAGAGTATGTTGTTTTATTTCCATGTATTTGTAAATATTTTAATGTGTCTACTGGTAAGGTGGTGATTAACTCTCTTAGCTTTTGTTAGGAAAAGACTTTATCTGTCTTTCATTTCTAAAGGATAATTTTGTTGTGTATAATATTCTCAGTTGGCAGCTTTTTCTTTTTTCTCCATTAGCACTTTGAATATATTACCCCAATCTCTCCTAGCCTGTTAGGCTTCTGCTGAGAAGTCTGCTGCTAGCCTTTTTTCAAAACTCTTTTATATGTTATTTGCTTCTTTTCTCTTGCTGCTTTCAGAATCTTCTCTTTTTCTTTGGTTTTTGACAGTTTGATTGTAATGTGTCTCAGTGTAGTCTTGTTCACATTGAATCAGATGGGAGAGATTTTCTTTTCTACATCCGAGTAGTTACATTTTTTCTAAGTTTGGAAAGTATTTTGCTACTATTTTTTAAATAGCATTTCCACTCCTTTATGTTTTTTCTTATTTTTAAATTCCTATGACTTCAAAATTTGCTCTTTTGATACCACCTCATGAATCTCATATGCTTTCTTTACTCATTTTCATTATTTTTTTTCTATCCTGGCTTTATTTTAAAATAATTTGTCTTTGAGTTTACAAATTATTTCTTCTTCTTTAATTCTGCTATTGATACTCTCCATGACAATTTTGGTTTTGCACTTTTATTTACTTCACTGTATTTTTAAGCTCGAGGGTTGATGCTTAATTTTTAAAAATTATTATTTCAGGCTAGGCATGGTGGTTCAAACCTGTAATCCCAGCATTTTTGGAGGCCGAGGTGGGCAGATCACAAGGTCAGGAGTTCGAGACCAGTCTGGCCAATATGGTGAAATCTCATCTGTACCAAAAAAATACAAAAAAAATTAGCCAGGCGTGGTGGTGGGCACCTGTAATCCCAGGTACTCGGGAGGCTGAGGCAGGAGAATTGCCTGAACCTGGGAGGTGGAGGTTGCAATGAGCCGAGATCGCACTACTGCACTCCAGCCTGGGCGACAGAGTAAGATTCAGTCTGTCTCTCTCTCTCTCTCTCTCTCTCTCTCTATATATATATATATATATATATACCTTCCTATAATTTCAATTTATTAAATTTTCATTCTGCTTACATTGTTTTCTCTCTTTTTTTTTAAATTTTCTCTGTATTTTCTTAAAGTTTACTGAGCTTCCTTAAAACCTTTATTTTAAATACTTTGTTACACAATTCATACATCTCCATTTATTAGGGTAATTCACTGGCACTTTATTTTGTCCATTTAGTGATGCCATTTTTCCCAGATTGTCCTTAATCCTTGTGAATATGCATCAATGTCTGTATATTTGAAGACAAAGATGCTTATTTCAGTCATCACAAACTGACTCAGCCTGGGCAAATCCCTTAGCAGTCAGCTTGCCCAAAGATTCTGGGCAGGCTCTTTGGCATAGTTCTTAGCTTGGGGGCCCATTGTGGCTGGTGTGGCACTAGGGTGCCCTTGATGCTCAGGGTTGCTATGACCTGCCTGACACTGAGGGCTGTCTGGAACTTGGGGCCTCTGACATTGGCTCAGGGGTGGTATGCATGAGAAATCAAGTCTGCCGTGCAAGTCAGAAGCTTGGAGTTGTGTGGTCCTACCTGGCACTGCAGCAGATCTAGAAGCTCTGTCTATAGGTACTGGCCTGAAATCTGGGACCATCAGGTTTTTCCAGTTCTGGATTTTATCGTGTCAGGTCTGGTGTTGGGGGTCTAACACAGTCCTGTGGTTATTTCCTGCTCTTGACCACAAGCAAGCAATAACTCTCCGCACTGTGCAGCCTTGGTGCCAGGGAGTGGTGACATAAGTAATGTAATAATGTTCTTTCTACTCTCTTCAATGTGTCTTTTCATATTATCATGCTATCAGGTATCATGATCCGAAATCTGTACTTTTTATAGTTCTTGTGAAGGCATTTTTGTTCATGGATAGTTTTTCAAATGGATATTACTTTAGGGACGTGATTACTAGAGTGAAGTATTTTGCCATTTTGTTCTGCCCCTTCCTACTTTTATATAGTTTATTATATTAGTCATCTTGCACGAGAAAAAATGGTCTAAAAATATTCTGGAAAAAAAAAAACAGAAAAACTAACTTGTTGGCTATATGAGATGCCTCTTGGTTAATATTCTTAATGTGGTCTATATTCTTAACCTTTGCTCAACGGACATTGATCTTCTGTTGGTACAGACAAATTACCTTCTTTTCATGCAATATATGCATCAGATCCATTATTGTAAAATATGCCTATAATATAAACACCAGTTTCTCCTCTCTCATGGCCTAAGGGATATGTGTCTCAAATAAATCACTTTGTTCTAGTAACAGTGCTTAAGAGATATCAGAGGGAGAAGCATCTTGCATAACTTTATAGATTCAATAATTGGTCCTTCTGTGACCTCTCAGGTATAAATTTTAAATATTTATAAATGCTAGAGAAAATGCAATATTCTTAATTTTAATTCCTAATTAATGTTGGCTACCATTTTCATCCACTCCAACAAAGCATTAAAAATGGCAAGAAAAAAAGAATGTAAGGTCAACTGAAAAAATGTGATGAGCAACAACCTGTGAAATAAGGAGAATACACAAGTGTATCCACAACAATAGTCACAAAATCAAAATTTTTTGAAGAACTCAGATACAGATTAATGTGAAAAAATTGTTAAAATCACAATAATTGCATTGAAAATTGTAATAAAAATAGCTAAATGAAAGATGTAGAGTCATTTTAGAATCTTTTTTTTTTTTTTTTTTTTTTGATACAGAGTCTCACTCTGTAGCCCAAGCTGTAGTGCAGTGGTGTAATCTCGGCTCACTGAAACCTCTGCCTCTGGGGCCCAAGTGATTCTCGTGTCTCAGCCTCCTGAGTAGCTGGGGTTACAGGCGTATGCCACCATGCCCAGCTAATTTTTTGTATTTTAGTAGAGACGAGGTTTCACCATGTTGCCCAAGGTGGTCTTGAGCTCCTGAGCTCAGATGATCCACCTACCTCGGCATCCCAGAGTGCTGGGATTACAGGCGTGAGCCACCACGCCAGGCCTAGAATCTTTTATGAGAAGTCTAAAGTTAGGATGATCTGCCTGCATAAGAGAAATATGAGGGTCCACCTAAAATCCGCATACTGTAATAGAGTGCGACAGTAGTGCTCTGTAACACATACTTACTATGTGAGTCTCTTTTATAATTCTTGATTCAAAATACAATCTTTTACTCCCCAACTTGGTAACATCTTTAGTGAGAAAAATAGATTGTCTGGTAGAATTCAAGCAACTCTTATGTTACTGGAGC
This sequence comes from Hylobates moloch, assembly GCF_009828535.3. Lineage (NCBI taxonomy): Eukaryota > Metazoa > Chordata > Mammalia > Primates > Hylobatidae > Hylobates > Hylobates moloch. Next base: position 122,316,348 of record NW_026652278.1, read on the forward strand.
AGTTTTAGACCACGTGATTTCCTTGGTGATGATTTTTTAAGTTTCAGTAACTAAAAATCCATCTTGATATTGAAAAGAACACACAATTTCTAACTTATCAATTACATTTTTAAATACACATATATGTATTTATGTGTATTTAAATTTATTTGTATGTGTATTTAAATGTGTATGTGTATTAAATTTATATGTATGTGTATTTAAATACACATACATTTTTAAATACACATATTTTACATACACATATATGCCCACTTAACTAAAGAGTAATATTATCTTACTCCACCTAAAACAGTTGGCCTAAAAATTATGAAATAACTTGCATTATCAATGTTCAACAGAATAAAGGACCATGCAGTTTTAATATATGCATGGATAAGCTGATTCTTTCAGAAAGGATTTTAAAAAAATGTAAACCTTAAGTCATAGACGTGTAAAAGAGCATCAGTGTAAGATTATTACTGGCAATTACATCAGGTGTCTCTGAAAAGTGTTCAGGCACATGCATAGAAATGAATATTATTCTGTCTTTAATTCCTTTGCTAGCATCAACAGTAGGTTGCTTATTTTCAGTTAATTATGAATTGCAAGATAAAGGAAACAGGCATATTTTTTGATAGAAAATGAGATTTTTATCTCATTTTCTATCTGGAAGATTCTGTAATCTGTTATGACTGCTTTCAGGAGCACAACTTGCTGAAATTAAAGAAACTGGCTACCAAGAAAACTGGAAAAGTGAGAAAATGTAGGTGCAGGGCATGGAAAGGCTTCCTGAACTGTCTGATTTAGTACATAAGAACATTGCTGTAAGGCTTCCTGAAATGTCTGATTTAGTACATAAGTACATTGCTGTATTGTGTTAACCCTTGTGTCCCAAGCAAATAACATACATTTTGTTATAAGAAGAATAACTAATGCTTTGTATTACAAGTGGTTTCACAGAATAAATAACATTTGATCTATATAATAACACCATGCAATAATTATTATCATTATTACACAAAACAAGAAGCAGAAGAAGCAGAACTAAAGTGGCAGTATGGAGATTTTTTTCTGTGTGCAAGATCTAGTAACAGAACTCAGGTCTTCTTTAGGTGAAAGCCTTTAAGATTTCTTCCAGTTGAGCTTTGAATGTAAATTAGAATAATTTTATATATTAATGTTTAGAAATATTTGTACAAAAGTACATTGTTTTAAAAATTGCATGTAGTTTATGTAAAAACAGACTTACAGATGTGAAAATTTGAGTAAGACAGTGAATACTGTTAAGAACAAATAAAAATACTAAATATTAAATATTACAGTAAAGTATATTATTTGAGAAGAGACAGGATTATAAATTGGCTACACTCATAAAATAAAACCCTCAGAAAACAAAAGAGATTAGAAAAATGTAGGTGTTTCTAATTGGTAGGTGATTTCTGCTATGACAGATCAGGTGAATTAAAAAGATGACTTAAACCTTATATAAAGTTAATTCATAAAGAAACTATATGTATGTGTGTGTGTGACAGAGAGAGAGATCAGAATATCAGAGAGTCTCCCTATTTCTTCATAAAAAAGATGACTTAAGAAACCTTAGAGTTAATTCATAAAGAAGGTGTGTGTGTGCATATGTGCGTGTGTGTGCATGTGTGTGTGTGTGTGTATGAGAGAAAGAGCAAGAGATCAGAATATCAGAGAATCTACTTATTTTATTTCCTGGCATCTTTAAGAGAGTTACCCATATATTAGGCTATAGAGAGAAGCCTAATAGGATTTAAAGTTAACTGACCAAAAGGTCGTAAATAAAATGGAAAGGGGATATGTTAAGGGAGAAAGACTATTTATGAGCTAAATTACGTATATTTATTGATCTGGGTTTCCAGATATTACTTTCATTTTATAAACTAACCAATATAGATATAAATAGAGCCAAGGCTCAAGAGACAAATCTTGGCATAACTTCAATACCAGTGAGCAGTCATTTAGATGTGGATACGCTTTTGGTACATTGGATGTTAAAAATATTAAATATCACCTCAGGTATGAATGTATTGTTTAAATTATAAAGAACAGACTAGAATAGTAAATAGAAACAAAGCTCAAGTGGTTACCTCTAAGGAATATTACTTGTATGAATAATGGGAAAAGTAAACATGTTAAAGCAAAAGTTTAAAGAAGGTTGTTTGGAAAGTGTAAAATGGGAATTAATTGTTCAAATTGGTTATTGGATCAATGACTTTTTAGAATGTTTTTACAGCAATCTATCCACAAGTTTATAAAAACAAAAGTGTGATGGAAAAGTACCAAATGTTATCCTAATAGTAAAAAATTGGACCTTATTTCTATTTATCTATTCTAGTTTGTTCTTTATAACTGTAAACAATAAATTTATATCTCAGGGATCTGTGGAATTATAACTAAAGATATAGCATTAATTCATTGGATTCCTAGAAGAGAGTAGACAGAGGGCATAGATTAAATAAATGGCTTAAATAATGACAAAAATTTTTCTAAATTTGGCAAAAGAGATGAAATGACAGATTGAAGAAGCTGACAGAATCTTCCATTGACAATATACTCAAAGAAACTGATACTAAAGCACAGTATAGTCAAAATGCTGAAAAAATGAAGATAAGAAAAAATATTTTCAGACAAAAAGAAAGAAACAATCTCTAGCTTTTGGGGAAAACAATTCTAATGACAAAATATTTCTTCTGAAAATTCATGGTTACAGCAATAAAGTAGAACAATACTTTTAAAGTGAAGAAAGAAAAGGATTAACACAATATTCTATATCCAGTGAAAGTAGTCTTTAGAAACAAGGGCAAGTTGAATATTCTTTTTTTTAATTTTAAGTTCTGGGATACATGTGCACAACATGCAGGTTTGTTACATAGGTATACATATGTGCCATGGTGGTTTGCTGCATCTATCAACCGATCATCTAGGTTTCAAGCCCCATGTGCATTAGGTATTTAGAACAGCCTTAAATGGAGCATTATCACCAGAAAACCAATGATAACAGAATACCTAAAAGAACTCCACGTAGAAGGGAAATGATAGATAAAATATCTTGTAATATTAGCAAGAAAGAATGAACAATGGAAAGAGTAGTGATATGGGTAAATACTTTAGGTTCCTATCTTCTCTTGAGCTTTTTAAATTAAGGTTGAGAATTAAAGCACAATTATACCACTAGCTAATTTGCTTCAAATAGGCATAAGAATTATTCTAGATAAATGTAGCATAAATGGAAGTGTCTAAAAGAACATAGAGGAAGGTAAGTTTTTACATTTCAATGAAACTGCTAAAATTATGACACCAAGAGACTGTAATGAGTTTTGTGTATATATTACCTAATCTAAATAAACAACTAAAATAGGAATACAAATACATATACTAAAAGCATTATGAGTAAATTAAAATGAAATGCTGAAAAAATTCAGGAAAGACACAAGAATACAGGAAAAAAATATGCAAAACATAGATTAAAAAGCATCCAAAATTAAACAGCAAATTTAAGGCATACATATCAATTGTTGTATTAAATATAAGTGTCCTAGAAACACCAACGTTAAAAATTAGAAGAATTGATTGAAAACATGACCCAACTATAGGCTGCCCACCCAGAAAAAAATTCAAATGAATTGATGCAGTTATACTGAAAGTAAAAGAATAGAATATGTATTCCGTGTAAACAAGAATCAAAAGAAAGAGGAGCAATATTAATATTAGAAAAAATTGAAATCAGAACAAAGAAAAAATTTAAAGAGAGAAAGAGACTTTAAAATGATAAAAAGGTCAATCCATTAAGAACAAATAGCAGTCCTAATGTGTATGCAGTGAGAAACACATCCACAAATATGAGAAGCAAAAACTTACAGAACTGAAAGAAAAAAATAGACAAATTTCAAATTGTACTGTAGTTGCTCTTCATCAGCTCTCTCAATAATTGACAAAACAAGTAGACAGAAGACAGCAAAGAGAGAAAAATTCAACATCATCAACAAACAAGTTTTAGTTGACATTTATGCAACTCTTCACCCAACAACAAAATACAAATTTTCAAGTGCTCATAGAATATATACCAAGATTAACAACATTCTGTGTCAGAAAGAAGCCTTAACAAAGTTAAAAGAGTTGAGATAATACAGAATGTATTCTCTGATAAAAAGAAACCAAATTAGGAATTAAAAACAAAAATAACAGGAGAATCTCTCAATACTTGGTAACTAAAAAACAAATTTCTAAACAATCTGAGTCAAAGAAGTCTCAAGCAAAATCCAAATGTGCATTAAACTAGTTAAATACAATATAATATATTTAAATATTGGAGACAGCAAAAACAAGGTTGAGAAGAAAACTGATAGCACTAAATACTTATATAAGGAAAGAGAAAAAGTCTTAGACCAATAATATAAACTCTAATCTCAAAAATTAGAAAAAGAAAGACAACATAAACCAAAAGAAACAGAGAAAAAAATAACCTAGATAATAGCTGAAATCAAAGAAATTGAGAACTAAAAAATAGAGAAAAATTGAGGACCTGGATAATTGAAAAAAAGTCAACATAATTTAAAGTCTATAACAACACTGGCAAAGAATAAAAAAGAAGACAGATTTTAGTATCAGGAATGACACATGGGATCTCACTACAGACCATGCAGATATCAAAACTATAATAAAGAAATACTATAAATAACTCTATACACATATATTTGACAACTTAGAAAAAAATAATTTCTGAAAAGGCAGAAAATACAACACACCTAATATGAAATCAATAATACAATAGCATAATATTAATGGAATTGAATGTATAATTTTAAAACTTCCACACAATACATATTCATAACTAACTTCTCTAAAGCATATTGTCGAATGTTTTATTTTATTTTTATTTTTACTTTTTTATTTCTGAGACGGCGTCTCGCTGTGTCGCCCAATCTGGAGTGCAGTGGTGTGATCTCGGCTCACTGCAAGCTCCACCTCCCGGGTTCACGCCATTCTCCTGCCTCAGCCTCCAAGTAGCTAGGACTACAGGCGCCCACCACCATGCCCGGCTAATTTTTTGTATTTTTAGAAGAGACGGGAGTTTCACCATGTTAGCCAGGATGGTCTCGATCTCCTGACCTCATGATCCACCTGCCTCAGCCTCCCAAAGTGCTGGGATTACAGGTGTGAGCCACCACGCCTGGCCTGTCAAATGTTTAAAAGTGAACTAAGACCAATCTTACCCAATCTTTTATAGAATAAATATGAGGGAATATGACTAGCTTATTTTATGAAGCTAATGTTACCCTGATACCAAAACCAGACAAAGGTACAACAACAACAACAAAAACATAAATAACTAAAGACCAATATCTATCATGAATGTAGGCACAAATCTTTAACAAAATATAAGCAAATGGAATTCTGCAACATATAAAAATAATTATACACTATGATCAAGTGAGGTTTATTCAAGGGAAACATGGCTTTTTAGATATTCTAAATCAATATATCTAATTCACCATATCAACAGGCTAAAGAAAAATTGCATGATCATATCAATTGATGACCTAGTGTTTTATAAAATTCAACACGAATTCACAATTTTAAAACTCAGAAAACTAAGAATAAAAGAAACCGTTTTTTTTAGAGATTATTTGAAGTATATAGGAGGATGTGTGTATGTTATATGGAAGTATTATGACATTTTATTTTTTTATTATTATACTTTAAGTTCTGGGATACATGTGCAGAACGTGCAGGTTTGTTACATAGGTGTACACATGCCATGGTGGTTTGCTGCACCCATCAACCCATCATCTATATTAGTTATTTCTCCTAATGCTATCCCTCCCCTGGCCCCCCACCCCCCAACAGGCCCCGATGTGTGATGTTCCCCTCCCTGTGTCCATGTGTTCTCATTGTTCAACTCCCACTTATGAGTGAGAACATGTGGTGTTTGGTTTTCTGTTCCTGTGTTAGCTTGCTGAGAATGATGGTTTCCAACTTCGTCCATGTCCCTGCAAAGGACATGAGTTCATTCTTTTTTTATGGCTGTGTAGTATTCCATGGTGTATAGGTGCCACATTTTCTTTATCCAGTCTATTATTGATGGGCATTTGGGTTGGTTCCAATTCTTTGCTATTGTGAATAATGCTGCAATAAACATATGTGTGAATGCATCTTTAAAGTAGCATGATTTATAATCCTTTGGGTATATACCCAGTAACGGGATTGCTGGGTCAAATGGTATTTCTGGTTCTAGATCCTTGAGGAATCACCACACTGTCTTCCACAGTGGTAGAACTAACTTACACTCCCAGCAACAGTGTAAAAGTGTTCCTCTTTCTCCACATCCTCTTCAGCATCTGTTGTTTCCTGAATTTTTAATGATCACCATTCTAACTGTTGTGGGATGGTATCTCATTGTGGTTTTCACTTGCATTTCTCTAATGATCAGTGTTGATGAGCTTTTTTTCATATGTTTGTTGGCCACATAAATGCCTTCTTTTGAGAAGTGTCTGTTCACATCCTTCACCCACTTTTTGATGGGACTGTTTGTTTTTTTCTTGTAAATTTGTTTAAGTTCCATGTGGATTCTGGATATTAGCCCTTTATCAGATGGATAGATTGCAAAAATTGTCTCCCATTCTGTAGGCTGCCTGTTAACTCTGATGATAGTTTCTTTTGCTATGCAGAAGCTCTTTAGTTTAATTAGATCTCATTTGTCAATTTTGGCTTTTGTTGCCATTGCTTTTGGTGTTTTAGTCATGAAGTCTTTGCCCATGCCTATGTCCTGAATGGTATTGCCTAGGTTTTCTTCTAGAATTTTTATGGTTTTAGGTCTTATGTTTAAGTCCTTAATCCATCTTGAGTAAATTTTTGTATAAGGTGGAAGAAAGTGATCCAGTTTCAGTTTCCTGCCTATGGCTAGCCAGTTTTCCCAACACCCTTTATTAAATAGGTTGCTTGTTTTTGTCAGGTTTGTCAAAGATCAGGTGGTAGCAGATTTGTGGCCTTATTTCTGAGGCCTCTGTTCTATTCCATTGGTCTATATATCTGCTTTAGTACAAGTACCATGCTGTTTTGGTTACTGTAGCCTTGTAATATAGTTTGAAGTCAGGGAGAGTGATGTCTCCAGCTTTGTTCTTTTTGCTTAGGAATGTCTTAGCTATATATACTGGCTCTTGTTTGGTTCCATATTAAATTTAAAGTATTTTTTTTCTAATTCTGAGAAGAAAGTCAATGGTAGCTTGATGGGGATAGTGTTGTATCTATAAATTACTTTGGGCAGTATGGCCATTTTCACAATATTGATTCTTCCTATCCATGAGCATGGATTGGTTTTCCATTTGTTTGTATCCTCTGTTATTTATTTTAGCAGTGGTTTGTAGTTCTCCTTGAAGAGGTCCTTCACATCCCTTGTAAGTTTTATTCCTAAGTATGTTATTCTCTTTGTAGCAATTGTGAATGTGAGTTCACGCATGATTTGGCTCTCTGTTTGTCTATTTGGGGTGTATAGGAATGCTTGTGATTTTTGCACATTAATTTCATATCCTGAGACTTTGCCGAAGTTGCTTATCAGCTTAAGGAAATTTTGGGCTGTGATGATTTTGAGGATTTTTGCATTGATATTCATTAGGGATATTGGCCTAAAATTTTCTCTTTTTGTTGTGTATCTGCCAGGTTTTGGTATCAGAATGATGGTGGCCTCATAAAATGAGTTAGAGAGGAATCACTCTTTTTCTATTGATTGGAAACTTTTCAGAAGGCATAGTACCATCTCCTGTTTGTACCTCTGGGGGAATTCAGCTGTGAATTTGTCTGGTCCTAGGTTTTTTTTGGTTGGTAGGCTATAAATTACTATCTCAATTTCAGAACTTGTTATTGTTATATTCTGGGATCTGACTTCTTCGTGGTTTAGTCTTGAGAGGGTGTATATGTCTAGGAATTTTTCAGTTTCTTTGAGATTTTCTAGTTTATTTGCATAGAGGTGTTTAAAGTATTCTCTGATGGTAGTTTGTATTTCTGTGGGATCAGTGGTGATATCCTTTTTAAAATTTTTATTGTGTCTGTTTGATTCTTCTCTCTTTTCTTCTTTATTATTCTGGCTAGCAATCTATTTCATTAATCTTTTCAAAAAAACAAACTTCTGGATTCATTGATTTTTGAAGGGTTTTTCATGTGTCTATCCCCTTCAGTTCTGCTCTGATCTTAGTTATTTCTTGTCTTCTGCTAGGTTTTGAATTTGTTTGCTTTTGCTTCTCTAGTTCTTTTGATTGTGATGTTAGGGTGCCAATTTTAGATCTTTCCCGCTTTCTCCTGTGGACATTTAGTGCCATAAATTTCCCTCTAAACACTGCTTTAGCTGTGTCCCAGAGATTCTGGTACATTATGTCTTTGTTCTCATTGGTTTCAAAGAACTTACTTATTTCTGCCTTAATTTCGTGATTTACCCAGTGGTATTTCAGGAGCAAGTTGTTCAGTTTCTATGTAGTTGTGCAGTTTTGAGTGAATTTCTTAATCTTGAGTTCTAATTTGATTGTACTGTGGTCTGAGAGACTGTTTGTTACGATTTTCAGCATTTTGCATTTGCTGAGGAATGTTTTACTTCCAATTATGTGGTCAATTTTAGAATAAGTATAATGTGGTGCTGAGAAAATGTATATTCTATTGATTTGGGGTGTAGAGTTCTGTAGATAACATCACACACTGTGGCCTGTTGTGGGGTGGGGACCTGGGGGAGGGATACATTAGGAGAAATGCCTAATGTAAATGATGAGTTGATGGGTGCAGCAAACCAACATGGCACATGTATACCTATGTAACAAACGTGCACATTGTGCACATGTACCCTAGAACTTAAAGTATAATAACAAAAATAAATTCTGTCTCATTGATCTGTCTAATATTGACAGTGGGGTGTTAAAGTCTCCCACTATTATTGTGTGGGAGTATAAGTTTCTTTGTAGATCTCTAAGAACTTGCTTTATGAATCTGGGTGCACCTGTATTGGGTGCATATATATTTAGGATAGTTAGCTCTTCTTGTTGCATTGATCCCTTTACCATTATGTAATGCCCTTCTTTGTCTTTTTTTATCTTTATTGGTTTAAAGTCTGTTTTATCAGAGATCAGGATTGCAACCCCTGCTTTTTTCTGCTTTCCATTTGCTTGGTAAATATTCTCCATCATTTTATTTTGAGCCTGTATGTCTCTTTGCAATTGAGATGGCTCTCCTGAATACAGCACACTGATGGGTCATGACTCTTTATCCAATTTGCCAGTCTGTGTCTTTTAATTGGGACATCTAGCCTGATTACATTTAAGGTTAATATTGTTATGTGTGAATTTGATCTTGTCATTATGATGCTAGCTGGTTATTTTGCCCATTAGTTGATGCAGTTTCTTTATAGTGTCGATGGTCTTTACAATTTGGTATGTTTTTGCAGTGGCCGGTACTGGTTTTTCCTTTCCATATTTAGTGCTTCCTTCAGGAGCTCTTGTAAGGCAGGGCTGGTGGTGACAAAATCTCTCAGCATTTGCTTGTCCATAAAGGATTTTATTTCTCCTTTGCTTATGAAGCTTAGTTTAGCTGAATATGAAATTCTGGATTGAAAATTCTTTTCTTTAAGAATGTTGAATATTGGCCCCCACTCTTTTCTGGCTTGTAGGGTTTCTGCAGAGAGATCTGCTGTTAGTCTGATGGGTTTCCCTTTATGGGTAACCCGACCTTTCTCTCTTGCTGCCTTTAACATTTTTTCCTTCATTTCAACCTTGGTGAATCTGACAATTATGTGTCTTGGGGTTGTTCTTCTCTAGGAGTATCTTTGTGGTGTTCTCTGTATTTCCTGATTTTTAATATTGGCCTGTCTTGCTAGATTGGGTATGTTTTCCTGGATAATATCCTGAAGAGTGTTTTCCAACTTGGTTTCATTCTCCTCATCACTTTCAGGTACACCAATCAAAGGTAGGTTTGGTCTTTTCACGTAGTCCCATAGTTCTTGGAGGGTTTGTTTTTTCCTTTTCCTCTATTCTTGTCCTCTCACCTTATTTCATTAAGTTGATCTTCAATCTCTGATATTTTTTTTTCCTGCTTGAATAATTCGGCTATTGATACTTGTGTATGCTTCACGAAGTTCTTGTGCTGTGTTTTTCAGCTCCATCAGGTCATTTATGTTCTTCTCTAAAGTAGTTATTCTAGTTAGCAATTCCTCTAACCTTTTTTCAAGGTTCTTAGCTTCCTTGCATCGGGTTAGAACATGCTCCTTTAGCTCGGAGGAGTTTATTATTATCTACCTTCTGAAGCCTTCTTCTGTCAATTCATTAAACTCATTCTCCATCCAGTTTTGTTCCCTTGCTGGCGAGGAGTTGTGATCCTTTGGAGGAGAAGAGGTCTTTCGGTTTTTGTAATTTTCAGCCTTTTTGCACGCATTTTTCCTCAAGTTCATGGATTTATCTGCCTTTGGTCTTTGATGCTGGTGTCCTTCAGATGCGGGTTTTGTGTGGAGTTTTTAACTGATGTTGATAGTATTCCTTTCTGTTTGTTGGTTTTCCTTCTAACAGTCAGGGCCCTGTGCTGCAGGTCTCCTGGAGTTTGCTGGAGGTCCACTCAGACCCTGTTTGCCTGAGTAGCACTAGTGGAGGCTGCAGAACTGCAAAGATTGTTGCCTGTTGAAAGTGCCCAGAGGGCACTCAATGATACAGGGTGGACATGCAAAAATCAATTGTGTATCTATATACTAGCAATGAACATGTGGATACTAAAATTAGAAATGTAATACAATTTATAACGGCTCAAAATATACTAAGATACAAATTTAACAAAACATGTACAGCACAACATGTTGATAAAAGAGAGCTAAAACAAGAACTAAATAGAGAGGTATACCATATTCATGCATTGTATGATTAAACATAGAAAAATGTCTTTTCTCCCCAAATTGATGTCCAGATTTAACTTAATTCATATCAAAATCCAACCAAATTATTTTGTAGATATAGGCAAGATTATTTTTTGGCAAGATTACTCAAGATCTGTAACAGGTAAAATATCTTGAAAAGGATAATAAATTGCAAGACATCAATATACCTAATTCTGAGACATTATTACTTGACTACAGTTAATGCAGATTGTGTGGTATTGAGAAAAGGGTATGTTCCCAGATTGACGGGATAAAATAGAGGACCCAGAAATGGATTCACACATATAAGCCAAACTGATTTTTGCAAAGTGTAGAAATAATTCCTTGAAGGAAAGGCATAGATTTTTCAACACGTGATGGAAGAACAAGTGGGCCTACACAGGAAAAATAGTAAAATGAACCTGAGACATTCTTAATACATTACACAAAAAATTACTTCAAAACGGATCATTATCTTAAATGTAAAACATAAGAGTATAGTATAAAAAGTACATTTTTTAGAAAATATAGGAAAAAATCTTTAGGATGCATGACTAGGCAAGAGTTCTTAGACTTGACACAAGAACTACTATATATAAAAGGAAACATTGGTTATTTGGACTTCATTAAAATTAAAAACTTTTTTCCTACAAAAGACCCTATTAAAAGGATGAGAGGATGAAAAGAGAAGTTAAAGACTGGATAAAAATATTTTCAGCCACGTGTCTAACAAACCACTATTATCTAGAGTATATAAACCCTCAAAATATTAGTAAAAAGTAAACACTCCAATTAGGACATGTCAAAAGACATGAAAAGACATTTCACTGAAGAGGGTACACAGATGATAAATATATGAAAGCCATTAAACATTATTAGCCATTTGGGAAATACAAATAAAAATCACAGTGAGGTTTCACTACACATTTATTACAATGGCTAAAAGAAAAAAATAGTGACCACACCAAACATTATCAAGGATGCAGAGAAACTGGGTCACTCATTCATTGATGGTGGGAGTAGGAAATGATACAACCACTTTGGAGAATGTCATGGTAGTTTCTTTTAATAAATATACTTTTAATACTAATCTTGTAACTACCATACAGCTCAGCAATTTCACTCCTGAGCACTTAATTCAAATAAAATTTACATTCACACAAATATCTATACATGAATGTTTATAGTAGCTATATTTCCAATAGCCCAAACTGGAAACAACTCAGATTAACTCAAAGGGTGAATGGTTAAATAAACTATGGTACATCATACCATGTTATATTACTAAACAATAAAGTGGAATGAATAATTGATTTATGCAAACAACCTGCATGAATCTCTAGCAAATTATGCTGAGTCAAAAAAGCCATTCCCAAAATATTACATAATGATTCTCTGTATATAGCACTCTTGGAATTGTACAATTATAAAATGGAGAACACGTTACTGATTGCCAAGAGTTGAGGGAGGGGTGGAGGCAAGAAGGAATTAAGTGTAGATATAACAGGGTAACATAAGGGATTCCTGTGATGAAAATATTATGTATCTTGATTGCATTCTGTCAATATCCTCGTTGTGATATTGTACTATAGAATTGCAAGAGGCCATCATTGGGGATATCTAGATGTATTAAATCTGTAGGACAGGTGGGCAGGCTAAAATCTCAGGTATGAGACGCTGTAGTCGAGCAATTTTGTAAGTGCTTTACAGGTATTAATTTAGTTACTTTTCTTACAACACTTCTTGGTAGATTCTATCATTACTCACATTTTGGAAAATATAACTGAGTTAGAAATTGGCTATATTACTTGCTCATGATACAAAAGCCACGATTTTCCAAACTAAGATTTAAATCTCTAGGATCTGAGTTTTTAAACACAGTGTCGCACTCTCATTTATAGCACGTTTAGATATTTTATTCCTAACCCACTCTAAAATTATTTTTATTACCCCATTTGTAGTTAATGATATGGCAGATACATTTGATTTTAATTGTCAGCATATTTTATATTTCTTTTTGTTATTGCTTTGTTATTTTTAAATTATTCATTACATAGTCTATATTCCATTGTTTGGCTTATTTATAACTTGTTACTGTGTTTGGAAAATGTAGAAAAAGATACAAATTTAGGAACTGACAACAATGACACAAGAAAAATCGATTATATATATATATATATATACACATCGATATACATATGGTTGTTATATAAAACACGTGGTTCTTTTTCCATTTTCATGGCTTAAAAGTCAGTTGGCTGGGTGCAGTGGCTCATGCCTGTAATCCCAGCACTTTGGGAGGCCAAGTGGATCACTTGAGGTCAGGAGTCTGAGACCAGCCCAGCCAACATGGTGAAACCCTGTCTCTACTAAAAGTACAAAAATTAGCCAGGCGTGGTGGCACACACTTGTTATCTCAGTTACTCTGGAGGCTGAGGCAGGAGAATTGCTTGAGCCGGGAGGCAGAGGTTGCAGTGAGCCTGAGTAACAGAGCAAGACTCCATCCCCCCACAAAAGAAGTTAATTAACTGGTTCTTTTTATTGTATTACAGCAAAAAATATTCAGAACCCCAAGACAAAGATATAATTGAAAACATAAATACTTTCAACATAATCCCTGACTTTTACTTCAGAAACTATAAGTACTAATCAGATGTTACCGGCATTCATTTCTTAGCTTTTATTGCTGTAAATGTGTTGCAAGCATCCATTATTTCTCAAGCCAGAGAGTAAGATGTGAAGTTATGCAGTATATGTGTGCTGTCCATACTTCCCTTGTTCCTACTTATAAACATGATCTCTTTGAAATAAACCAAACAAGTACTTATGGTTCTACACTCTAGGAACACCAGTACTTTTCATTATGTTAACTCTTATCCAATAAAATTTACTGTTTTCCTGGAGCTATAGTTATTGTAATATCATATGTTCTAGGTTGTTTTAAAAAATAGAGAATAAATCATTTCTGAAGAAAAATAAAACAGATATTAATAAGTTTTAGATGCCTGGGATTATTATTTTAATATCATAATGGAAGAAAATCTTAGAATGAATTTTCTCAGGGAATGTAAATCTTTTTCAAAGAAGCATAGATCAGGAGTTATGTTAAGAGTTAGCACTGGCAGGGCACGGTGGCTCATGCCTGTAATCCCAGCACTTTGGGAGGCCAAGGCAGGTGGATCACAAGGTCAGTAGATGGAGACCATCCTGGCCAACATGGTGAAATCCCATCTCTATTAAAAACACAAGAATTAGCTGGGCATGGTGGTGCATGCCTGTATTCCCAGATACTCTGGAGGCTGAGGCAGGAGAATCGCTTGAAACCGGGAAGCGGAGGCTGCAGTGAGCTGAGATTGTGCCACTGCACTCCAGCCTGACAACAGAATGAGACTCTGTCTCAAAGAAGAAAAAAAAAAAGAGTTAGCTTCATCAATGGAGTGGATTGCTTTTCAAAATAAACATATAATCATCATTGTCCTTAAACACCATTAAAATAATTCTTTCTAATTTGCTTAAGGAATCCAAACATTGATTGTTCATATATCGTGATAGTGCTATGTTATCAAAAACGTAAACTTCTAAACGTCAGTTTTCACAAAAGCACTTTCACATTTTGCATTCTAATAACCATGATCATACATAATATGCTTTGACTGCCTCCTATATGCAGAAGAGAGCCATAGGTTCTATAGAGAAAAGAGGAAAAATTAACATGACATTTTTCCCTTGTCCTCAGGATGCGTAAAATATTGATTCCATACAATACCAACAGATGTTAAAATAATGAAGAAAAACACAATGAAAATATTTTTATTTGTTTATGTGAGTTTTTTAATATGTATGCATCTTTATCAAAAACTATTTAGCATATACATTTATAGATTTATTTATAAAACCTATATATGTACAACTGTATTAACATATGCATGTCATAAAAGATGTTCAACTTATAAATTAAAAATATAAAAATACAACACATTAATTATAAAATATTTATATTTAGCTTTATTAATTCATTTTATGAGGTAGATCCTTATTGAATATAATTCTCCTGATTATTTTGAATTTTCAGGCTGTATTTCAGCTAGGCTTGATGATTTTTTGTTGATCTTTTCAGATCTCATTTAGTAAGTATGACTAAAGAAGAGTACATGAAGCACATCTCCTTGTGGTTTGTTTTTGTATTTCTTCTTCTTATCTTCAATATCACCTGTTTAAACTACATATTTATAGCAATGCATTTCAATGTACTGAAATAAAATAAGAATTCAAAGGGTCCATTTCCAACTTCTGCATATGATAGAGTTCCTATTCATTTCTTAAGATGGATTGTGTACCACTTAAGATGCACAATAATTGAATGTCTGATATGCAGAAACTTTGACAGCAGAAGAAAATACGCAAAAAAATTATTACTTTTAAATATTTTAATAGAAACATACATATAAATTAAATTTTAATTTTTTGTGTACTCTAGTAAGTTACTTTTGTAACCACTGTGGCATAGAGTACCCATTATGGTGACTAATGGCATAGACTACAGATAAAATAGAAATAAATAGAGAAAAGGAAGATAAAATGGCATAGACTGCAAATAAGTTAGAAATACAGAAAAAAGATAAATTCTGGTATAATTGGGAAAATGATTGCAAAGAACAAGGTGGAAAAACTGGACACAAATAGGTTGGTATTACTTAAAAATAGTGAGAAATACCTGAAGAATAGTAATAAGTACCACAGATATGAGTTAACAACATGCAAAAGAATGGTCTCAGTAAAGAAAGCTTCTTATTGTCAAGATAAGTTATCAAGTTCAATAGTTTTTCACAGCAAAACTTATTTCTCACTCACAACAAAATTCTTTCCGTGATCAGATGACTATCCAATGTAGCTGTCTTCCATGTAGTAACTCCACATTTACTTTCATTCAGGTGCAACCTCACAATTAAGACATACCATTATGATAACTACTCTTAAATAAAAGAGCATAAATAATGAACCACTTCTGCTTAAATAGATATTTCTGAAAATTATGCATAAAAAAGTTTTCTTATCTTCAAAGGGGCACAGGAGTATAAGAATCCATGTCTCTTAATGAGGAGAAAATCCAGACATGTTAGTGAATAATAGTAATGTCTGGAGTTAAATATTCATAGAAATGATGGCAAATTCAGTTTTGGAACTTTATAAAAAAAGTTGAGAATGAATAAAGATAGGACACCAGAAAACAATGAACAACAATGGAGGAAAGATCTAAAATCCTCTTTATTTGAATTATTTTATAATTAACTCATACAATACTGAAATTTATTATTTATTTTAGAATTTCATATTTGCATGAAACAACCACCACAGTAAGTCATATGCAAAAAATCCCTTCATATTTATTAATGGCATTACTACTCGTAAGCAGAAAGGGAACATACTGAAGACCATTATGTTAGATATTATTTGCTGCTGTTAGTCCTGAAGATGAGCACTGATGATAAATCTTTATGAACTGCAGATAAATCCAATCTGGAATTTAAAAGAGTTTTAATATCTGTCCATTAAAATGACAAATGGCTTAAAGAGATTCAATGTAACAAAAATGGCATTAGCTCAGAGCTGAGAACGTAGTACTAAGGAAAATAAAAAGATTCAACACCTATAGATATATTTAATAGAAGATATTTCAACCTGGAGCATTTCTGAGAGCAAACTGTGCATCTAGACAGGACTATTATTTGCTATGAGAAATATTATGCTTCAAATAAATTGAAGAGCTTGTAAGCATTGTAGGAATACATTACTTAGAAGCTACACCTATTATTTGGAATCAATACTAAAGGTTATGAAAATCTGAAATATTTATTTTAATTTAGAAATTTGCTCAATAGAAGCTATATCCTTTTTTTTGGAATTTTACAGCTTTCAAGGATCTGTTTCCAAAATAAATAAACACTGACCAAACTTCTTTATTTTTTTCTGAGATGGAGTCTCACTCTGTCACGCAGGCTGGAGTGCAGTAGTGCGATCTCTTCTCACTGCAACCTTTGCCTCCCAAATTCAAGTGAATCCCATGCTTCAGCCTCCTGAGTGGCTGGGATTACAAGCTTATGCCACCTTGTCCAGCTAATTTTTGTATTTTTAGTAGAGACAAGTTTTCACCGTGTTGGCCAGACTGGTCTCGAACTCCTGACCTCAAGTGATCCACCAGCCTCGGCCTTAATAATCATATTAAGCAGAAACTTTTCCCCCAAATGGCTAAAAGTTACATAGACAACCATATGCAAATTAAAATAAATATTAACTTATTAGAGCATTATCATCCCATATTTTGTTGTTCTCTCAAGAGCTTTAATTATCTCATATATTTTGATTTAAATGATATTTAAATAGTAAAATAAATATAATGCCAAATGACTCTTTAGTAGCTAATTGATGTATACATTCAGATAATAAGTATTCAAAGCAGTCAGTTAGGTTGGTTGGTTTGAATTTGAAGTATGTTACTATGGAAAGTGTTAACACTGGGACTTAGTAACTCAGGCTAGCTGGCAGAGTGATTTCTGGTCTAAGCATATTTATGTCTACATTCCTTTTTGCCACTAGTAGATGAATGATTCTCCAGTTGAGAATTAATTTTAAAACAAGGTATTAGTGAACGTAGACAAATAAGTGAAGAAAAATTATAAAAAAGCAGAAGTGAAGAATTTTAAAATGAAACTTTAGAATAGTTGGAGACTCTGAGGGAAAGGTCACTGATATCAGAAGGAATGGATGGTGAAAAGATTTATTTTAGGTGTGGCTGAAGGTGACCCACACATTGGTGCAGTCTTTATATCTGAAACTTAGTAGAATCTAGAAGGCAAAAGATAGTTATAAAGTATGATATATATCCAGGACATAGAATAATATACCAAAAGAAAATATTAGTACAAACATCAGCTGAAATAAAATGAAATAAATTTTAAAATATTTCCTTTCCTTTTTAAAGTGAAACTTAGAATTTATTAATATATTTACATAATTTACAATCTTTAAGCAATTGTCACATAAATATAGACTGCAACTTTATATTCCTGGAAGAAACATTTCTCATGAATCCATTCAAGTCTCAGTGCAGTGGCCATAAATGTGTGTCACTCAGATCTCCATCAAGAGAACTTGTTGTGAGGTGCATAATGACTACGGCTCGGGGTTTTGACCCTTTGGACTCACGATTGCAACTCCATTCATCATTGCAACTGCACCATGGTAACAACTTTCTCAGGCTGCTTCTGGACTATGAATGGACATGAAGGGACACTCTTGCTGGTCTATTTCTACCAATCTCACAATTATTCCAATTGGCAGCCTTTGCTAGTGGACTTATCATCAGCCTGTTAAAAACTTCCTGAAGAAAAACAAAAACAAAACAGCAACCAAAAAAAGCCCTGCAATCTAAAACTGCTCCGTTCCTATGCTCCCTCACAGTTGTGAGAATTGTGTTATTGTCTAAATGCTTTTCCTAATTCCTCTTGCTCCCTTCCAATATGTGTTTCACCAGAATTTCCTCCAATAAATCTCTTGCATGTCTGATTCCACATTAACATCTGCTTCTTGGAGGACCTCAAATGCATAATTGGTACTGAGTGGGGGTTCCGAGAAAACAGCAGTAAGTTGGAGTTTTGGAAGTAACTCACTCATCGTTCAGCTGAAAGGACTGTCTTGGAATATGAGGCATAGTTAGTCCCTGGCATAAGATGGCAGCCACAATGCTGAAGATTTCGCCAGTGTTGGCCTGGGAAAACATCCACGAAGGAAAATGTTCTTGCTGATATAGTGAGGCAGACATTTAAAAGATATGCAGGAAAGAGTGCTTACAAAGACATCAAAGTTGGCTGATTATTACTAAGTGCAATTGACAGTAAAGAAGGATAATGACTAACTGAGGGCAGTTAAATAGTTAAGGCTAGGAGAGGCAGAAGGAATCATTGATAGATTACAAAGAGACTGATATCCTGCAATGGATATCAGAGCTTATTAGAAGATGTAGGAGTTAATAGAATTGAAGAGCTCCAGATATGTTACATGCTGAGTTAATGTTATATTATGCTAACTTAGTTATATTATGCTATATAGTTATACAACTTAGTTATATTACGCTAACTAAGTTCAGAGCCCTGATGGGGAAAACTGGCACCCTAAAATATGAGATAAGAATATCAAGATCGATATTCCTAAAAAATTTGGCTCTGTAGGCTGCATGAATACTCAGCGGTTACAGAAGAGGCCTATTTCTTTCATATAATAAAAGACACTGTCAAGCTTTCTCACATACAATGCGAATAGGTGCCCCCCAACTGGGAGCAAGACCATGACATTTGCAGCAGTTATTTTATACCTTTTGAGAGACAGCTCCTGGTGTGCAAGTGGAGTTTTGTAGACAAGCAACACTTAACTCTGGCACCACGTAACCATGACTCCAGAACTGCTCATTGCAAGCTGAATCTTTTATATCCAAGTCAGAAAGTTTGGGGGGCCTTCTGTAATGTCTGAAAAGCTTATTATTACTAGCATTATGATAAACTATGAAGACATGTTTATTGTTCAGAGATGCATAACAGCATGTAAAGATGAAACATGTTTTTAATATTTTATAAAATAGTTTAACAAAATAAGAGAAGTAAATATGATAAATTCAAACAATTATTAAATGTGAAATATAATTGTTGGAAATTTTTCAAAGGCAGAAAGTCAGAAAAGTATTGTATTACTAGTATGTAATCATTATATAAAAGTGGGAGCTTAAATATTAAATAATTAGCACTTGGAATATATTGATCAGCAAATGTCTTAGAAATACTGCCTAGAGGCTGATCCCTGTCTATATATGATAGGCACTGATATTTTACAATATAAATAAATTATATGCACTCTAATGATAAAGTGGATATTAGAGATGGTTTACTTCAAATATATGCAAATACATGAAGCCATGGAGTCTCATTTATGGCCATATGTTTATTATATTTTTATAATAACAAATGTGTTTAATGTTTCTAGAGTCTGTGCAATATAGGAATGCCAAATAATTTGAATAAATTACCTAGATCCATTACTTTGACTTCTGTGGGTTTTACCAGTCGTCATCAACATATTAGAGTGTCTTAAGCCTAAATGTCTGAAAATATTTATCTTAATGTGTTTTAACATTAAAATAATCTGTGTTTAATGGCAAGGCAGCCCATATTAATATAACTCTCTTGACTTATATGCAATTAGGATATATTTGCAATAGAAACTACTAAATAAACCAAAATGCTTTAATGTGACATTGATTTTAATATCTCAGCTTAATGAAAACTTTTTAAAGTTTAGAAAATTATATAATTAATTAAAAATGTTTAACTCTAATAGCTTCTGAATCTATGAGATATTTCAGGATGCTATAATAAAACTGTTATTTAGAAATGTGAATGAAATGCAAAAACAGGCATCAAGTGTCACCTATTTTGTTGTACAAAGCATTCTAGAGCCCAGGCGGGGCCATGATCCAGTATACATTACAGAGAAACCATGAACAATCTACCTACTGCACTTATTGAAACTACAGGCTAACGCTAATTACTGGATAGGCTTATTCTCATCTCCAATTTAATCATGCATTAGGAGAAGAATTTCATGTCTCATGAGATAGAATTTCCATCTCATGTCAGGCACTATGATGATTTCTTGATAAAAAGGCGTGAATGAATCCAAAAGAAGCATTCCATAGGAAAATGACAGAAAAAGAAACTCAAACATTGAAAGTCTAACATTATTTTTAAAAATCTTATTATGATCATTGGATATGGAGATGTGATATTTCCTTTTGTTTTCTTAATAGGTGTTACATACTCTGCATGTGTTAGGGTAAGATGTAAGTAATACAATTATATATTTGTTAATCCTCATAAATCTAAATGGAATTAAAAATATTAAGTACATATATATGTTTTAGGTTGAGAAAATCCTTTACAACTTTCATGGAAGACAGTAAGAAAATCAATTTGGCGGAAGTCAAACTTTCGATGCTTTTCCTGGTTTTCTAGCCACAAATCCTGGTCTATATATGTTTTATAACTTATCTGAATCTTGGTCCTCAGACTTTATTTCAGTCTACCTCTTTATTGTTATCATCACCTATTTCAAATACAATACGTAAATTCTTTTTTTTCTTAGACCCACAGTCAGCAGCAAAACAAAATACACACACACACACCCTACCACTTTATCACTTATTTCAAATACAATATGTGAATACTTTCTTTTTCTTAGACCTACATAGTCACTGAAATAACAAAATACATGCCCCCCTGACATATATATGTATACTAAAAAAGAAAAAAAAAAGCAAATAAAAAACCCACAATATTTGAGAAAGACAGAGAAAAGAATGCATACACTGAAAAAGTACATTGCAGAAAAAAGGAAAGCATAAAAAGTTATTAACCGTTATGGCAAAATAGGTACATATGAAAAACAAGTCAATAGATCATAGAATTGAAGCGGAGATTTGGGTACACATATTTGACAATTCATTTTATAGATAATGAGACTGTGATTTTGGTGTTTTTCCTGAGCTATTTGGTGGTAGACTTGGAGTTCTAGTGATAATCTTTTAGTGTAAATATTTTTGATATTTTTCCTTTAGATCAAGTAGGATCTAGTTTATAATTTCTTATTTGAGACATTATAAAAGTATCTTATCCTTTAAACTGGTGGTTTTAGACAATTATAGAAACTGATAATATTGAGGAAACAAGATTTTTTTATTCTTCTTCACTTGATAGGCTAGGGAAAATTTTAGGGTTACCTGACTCAAAAATCTGAGTCACTTTGGAATTAAAGCACATTTTGAAAAAAGAATGTGAGATTCTCTGAATTCACTAGGTTCTAATCAGGTTAGACTAGCAACTAATAGAGCACAATTTATTTGTTACAAATTAACAAGTAATAAATAATACCAGTTATCATAAAGAAAAAAACATCATCAGCCAATAATGGTGTCTATATGCATTATATATGCATTATGAAGCACTATGAACTGTAAACCTTATGCCTTGAGCTATGATAAAATCAATTTTACATTTCATAAAAGCACTCTGATAGGCAATTTAAAAGAGGAAAACAAATTCCAGATAACTGGTCAGTAGGCTTCTGGAATAACATAGGAAAGGAATGTGTTCAAACTATACTACAAGGCTACAGTAACCAAAACAGCATGGCACTGGTACCACAACAGAGACATAGATCAATGGAACAGAACAGAGCCCTCAGAAATAATGCCGCATATCTACAACTATCTGATCTTTGACAAACCTGACAAAAACAAGAAATGGGGAAAGGATTCCCTATTTAATAAATGGTGCTGGGAAAACTGGCTAGTCATAGGTAGAAAGCTGAAACTGGATCCCTTCCTTACACCTTATACAAAAATTAATTCAAGATGGATTAAAGACTTACATGTTAGACCTAAAACCATTAAAACCCTAGAAGAAAACCTAGGCAATACCATTCAGGACATAGGCGTGGGCAAGGACTTCATGTCTAAAACACCAAAAGCAATGGCAACGAAAGCCAAAATTGACAAATGGGATCTAAGTAAACTAAAGAGCTTCTGCACAGCAAAAGAAACTACCATCAGAGTGAACAGGCAACCTACAGAGTGGGAGAAAATTTTTGCAACCTACTCATCTGACAAAGGGCTAATATCCAGAATCTACAATGAACTCAAACAAATTTACAAGAAAAAAAACAAACAACCCCATCAAAAAGTGGGCGAAGGGCATGAACAGACACTTCTCAAAAGAAGACATTTATGCAGCCAAAAAACACATGAAAAAATGCTCATCATCACTGGCCATCAGCGAAATGCAAATCAAAACCACAGTGAGATACCATCTCACACCAGTTAGAATGGCCATCATTAAAAAGTCAGGAAACAATAGGTGCTGGAGAGGATGTGGAGAAATAGGAACACTTTGACACTGTTGGTGGGACTGTAAACTAGTTCAACCATCGTGGAAGTCAGTGTGGCGATTCCTCAGGGATCTAGAACTAGAAATACCATTTGACCCAGCCATCCCATTACTGGGTATATACCCAAAGGACTATAAATCATGCTGCTATAAAGACACATGCACACGTATGTTTATTGTGGCACTATCCACAATAGCAAAGAGTTGGAACCAACCCAAATGTCCAACAATGATAGACTGGATTAAGAAAATGTGGCACATATACACCATGGAATACTATGCAGCCATAAAAAATGATGAGTTCATGTCCTTTGTAGGGACATGGATGAAACTGGAAAACATCATTCTCAGTAAACTATCGCAAGGACAAAAAACCAAACACCACATGTTCCCACTCATAGGTGGGAATTGAACAATGAGAACTCACAGACACAGGAAGGGGAACATCACACTCCAGGGACTGTTGTGGGGTGGGGGGAGGGGGGAGAGACAGCATTAGGAGATATACCTAATGCTAAATGACGAGTTAATGGGTGCAGCAAAACAACATGGCACATGGATGCATATGTAACAAACCTGCACATTGTGCACATGTACCCTAAAACCTAAAGTATAATAATAAAAAAATGAAGAAATAAATTGCCAAATATAAAAAAAAAACATAGGAAAGGAATGGAATAAACCTGAGCTAAGGCAATAGCAGTGGAAATGAAAAACTTTGGTTTAATATAGAAATGATATAGATTTGATTACCGATATAGAAATGGAATACTTAGAACTAGTGCTGAGGAGAGAGTCCCAAAAGTTGCAGATTTGTGAATGATACACATTGATACAGAAGTATAGGGGGGTGGACAAGATTTCCTAGGGGTAAGCAAAAAGACTGAAGACAAAAATAGGCAGTAGATTAGAGGGATAAAAAAGACAAAGAGAGAGGAGGAAAATCAGGATGTTGTATCAGAGAAGCCAGCAGAATAAAGAAATATAAAAAGATGGATGTGTAAGAAGGAAGGAGATGCCAGTTGTCAACTTTTGTTAACACTATGCCATCTGAGGCACTGTCCCTCCAGCCGACCACCTTCTGCTACTAGAGTATGCCATAAAATCCTCCAACTTAAAATACCTCAATATCTTAGTCCATACAACACATTTTAAAATCCTTAGGTTTCATCTCAGATTTTCTATTACTGTATTATCTTTGCCTAATTTTTATAACTTCTCTATTCTTCATTTTTCTTTTCTGTAAAATATGATTACTTCATTGAGAAAATACAGATATTTATTTTCAGAATGATAGCATGTTTTATGCAGTGTTTGGTATTAAATACGTGGTAAGCCTGGAAGAGTCAGTAACTATTTAATAATTATTAACATTTCTCTGACATTTATTTGGCATTTAAGGCCATCTGGGACTTGAACCCATGTACTTCTTTAGTCATCTCTTGCTGCAATAACCACTATACTATGTTACAGCAATTTTATCTACTATTGTCCCCTAAATGCATTATTAACTGAAATCTTGTATCAATGGTAACTTTTAAAACATGATATCATCAGATTACTATGGCTTATATTAGTATATTGAAGAATAAGAAGGTATTTTTTAATTAGAAACACACCTATCTATACCTGTCTTCTCTTTAATGTCATTTATTATGTTATGCTTGAAAATTATCACAGTAACTAAATTGTTATTAGGGCCTAGGGAAGAGGAGGTAGGAGATAGCTTTTCTAAATCCCTTAGTCCATTAAATGAGAAGATGAATCTTTATTAAAAGCCACTCATTGAGCTCTGTAAGAATAAGTTATGAATAAAATGTAATTTTTCTTGTATACAAAAGAATTCCATGAAAAGTTGTGTTACATTTAATTTTATTGAAATATTTCCAATTATGGGAGAAATAAAGTAAGAGAAATACCAGTGAGATTTTCAGAAGATATTTGATATGGAGATGTCATCACATAGAAAGAATGCAAAGGCCCTTTATGATATGAGAAAGATGAGTTGTTAAAAAGGAAATTTGTTCTTTAAATGACACGGCTCAAAGAAATAACCTTGAGGAGAATAATATATTATTTTCTATATACAAAAATTTTTAAAAATATACTATTTATATATGTGATACAGTAATGAGGAATTACTGTCATCTAAGTAAATTACTAGAATAAATCAAGGAAAATAATTTGAATTTAGCACGTATCCTCAAAAAAATCAGTGGTGGATAACAAAATTTAATCAGGGCAGTTGATTAGGTTGTTAGACTCATGGATTCAGCAAAAATATTTTGGGGGTATATATTCTTTTAAAAAATATTTTAAATTTTGAATTACCTTTATTTGTTGACAGCCTTTAGAAATATTTCAAAATTTACACAACGGAAATCTTCAACTCCACTTATTTACATCCTCTTTAATTCTTTCAAAATTACCTTTTACTTTTTAGAATATAAGTTTTGAACTTTTAAAAAATTTACACCTATTCATTCATTCTTTTTGATGTTATTTGTAAAGGACTTGTTTTCTTAATTTTGCCTTATAATTATCAGTGCAAGTATATAGAAATGCAATTAATTTCATATAACCTTGTATCCTACAAACTTCTTGAATATGTTTATTGGAACATAGTTCTAATAGTAATATACTACTAGTAGATTTATTAAAAATTTTTATATAAAAATATGTGATCTATGAATAGAAATAATTTTTGTTCTTCCTTTACAATACAGATGACTTTTTTTTTTTTTCATTTTCTTGCTTAACTTCCCTGGCTAGAACTTCTAGTTCAATGTTAAACAAAGTTAAACACAAGTGTCAAGAGCAGGTATCCTTATCTTGTTTCTGATCTTAGAGGGAAAGCATTTAGTTTTTATCATTGTTGTAATTTTAATTTTGGATTTTTTTCATAGATGTCTTTTATCAGATTGAGAATGTTCCCTTTTCTTCCTTATTTATTGACTGCTTTATCATAAATGTTGGATTTTGTCAAATGCTTTTCTGTTTCTAAACAAGATAGTGTGGATTTTGTTATGTTTTTTATTATTGACATGATGTTTTGTACTATTTGATTTTCAGATGAGAATTTACCCTTGCATATCTGGAATAAATAACAGTTTTTCATAGTGTTTGATCTTTTCTATATGTTGTCATATTCACTGCGCTAGTACTTTGTTGAAGATTTTTATGTTTATATTTATTCATATGAGATTCTGGTCTGTGGTTTCCTTTACTTACAGTACCTTTGCCTGGTTTTAGTATCAGGGTAATACTGGCCATATAGAATGAATTGGAGAGTGTTCCTTTCCCTCATCTTCATTTTTTGGAAGAGTTTGCAAAAAACTAGTATTAATTTTTAAAAAAAGTTTTTTAAAAAAATTTTTTTCTTTGTTCAGTGGCTTAGCATATGATTTATCTTGGAAAATGTTTCATGTATATTCTGCTGTTTAGGAATAGCACATTTGAGTGCTCAGTCTATGTTTGTATTATTGCTCAACTCCTAGATCCTTTTTGAACTTCTACCTAGTTCTGCCCATTACCAAAAGTGGGGTACTGAAATCGCTATTACTGCTGAAATGCCTGTTTCTCCTTCATTTCCTACTGTCAGTTTTGTTTTAGGTATTTTGAGATGCTATTGTTAGGTTCATATATGTTTATAATTGTTGCATATTGCTGATAGACTCTATTGTTGTAAATGTCTCCTTTTATCTCTAATAACATTTTTTGTTTTAAATTTGATTTTGCCTGATATTAGTATGGGAATGCAAGATTTCTTATGATTGTTTGCATGACATAGTTGGATCTTATTTTGTTGTCCAACGTGAGAATCTGTGCCTTTTCATTGATTACTTAGTCAATTTACAGGTAATGTTATATGTATATATTTAATAGTTGTATTTACATCAGCCATTTTACTTTTTTATGTTCTCTGTGACTCATGTCTCTTTTGTTTCTGTATTTCTTTTTTTTATTTTATGCATTAATTGAATATTTTACGATGTAGGATTTTAATTTTTAAATAGCTTTTTCAACTACATTTTTGGAAGTTGTTTTCTTAGTGGTTGCTATAGGACTTATCATGTATCTCTTAGCTTATCAGGATCCACTTCAGATTTATATTAACTTAATTCCAGCAAGGTACAGGGACTTTTTTTCTATATAGCTTTATTTTCTCTTACACATTTTTGTGGTAATATTGTTAAAAATATTGCATCTATAAATGTTACAAAAACCAATACTACATTGGTATAATTATTAGTTCATATAATTTTAAGGCTTTTATAAAAGCTTAGAGAAGAAAGGGGAGGAAGCATATATTTATAGAATTTATTATGTTAACCTTTATATTTACCATTTCAGGGTTTATTCTTTCTTTGTTTTTTTCCTTGTTGATTTGAGTTACAATCTGATGTCATTTCCTTAGTGCAGTGCAGCTTTGATCCCACTCACCTTCATTTGCTGTTGTTAGGAAATATACTACGTTTCTATGTACTATAGGCTCAAAAATGCAATTATACGTATTTTATACTATATTTTAATGCATTAAAAGATTAAGAAGACAAAATGTGAATTTACATTATCTTTATAATTGCATAATTACTTTTATTGGTTTTCTCTCTCTGTGTGTGTGTGTGTGTGTGTGTGTGTGTGTGTGTGTGTATTCAAATCTAGAATCAATTCCTTTCAGCATTATGAACTTTCGTATTATTTTTTGTTAGACTTGTCTGCTAGGAATAATTCTTTCAGTTTTTGTTTGTCTGGTTATATTTTCATTTCACCTTCCTTTTTGAAAGATAATAATACTGGATATAGACAGTATATTTTCCTTTTTCTCTGAGCAATTTTAATGATATCTCATTGATTTCTGGCCTCTATCTCTGATGAGATGTCAATAACCTTTTAGGGGTTCTCTTGTATGTGATGAGTCATTCTTATCTTGTTGCCTTCAGTATTTTCTCCTTGTGTTTGACTTTAAGTAATTTTAAATTTGATGTTGCAAGTATTTTGGATTTTGTACATTTCAATAGGTATGCAGTGGTATCACATTTTTGTTTTAATTTGTAATTCTCTAATGACTTATGATGTTGAGCATCTTCTCATATGCTTACTTGTCATGTGCATATCATTCCCAGTTTGGTGTCTGTTTAGATCTTTGACCAATTTTGAATTGGGTTATTTGTTTTCTTATTGCTAAATTTAAAGTCTTATTTGTATATTTTGGAGACCAGTCATTTATCAGATATATGTTTTCCAAATATGTTCTGCTAATTGGTAGCTTGCCATTTGCAGAGCAGAAGATTTTAATTTAAATGGCATACAACTTATCAATTATTTCTTTTATGGATTATGCTTTTGTTATTTTATCTGAGAAGGCTTCACCAAATCCAAGACCACCTATATTTTCATTCATTTTTTAATTTATTCATATACATTGACAAGTAAAATTATATATATTCACGATGAAAAACATGATGTTTTACATATGTATAAATCATAGAATCGCTAAAAGTATTTAACATCTCCTTTCCTCTTCTATAGCTTCTTTATTTTATAAAACACATTTATAAATATTTAAATCAGGCCAATTAAGTGTCCTACAAGGACTCTAAATGTGCAAGTGAAAGGAAGAGTCACATGTCTCTCTCACTTTAAATCTAACTATAGAAATGATTAAGTTTAGTGAGGAAGACGTTTTGAAAGCTCATATAGACCAATAGCTAGACCTGTCACTCCAAACAGTTAGTCAAGTTGTGAGCTCAAAGAAAAAATTCTTGAAGGAAATTAAAAATGCGACTCCAGTGAACGCACAAATGATAAGAAAGTGAAACAGCCTTATTGCTGATATAGAGAATTTTAATGGTCTGGATAGAAGATCAAACCAGCGACAACATTCCCTTAAATCAAAACCTAACCCACAGTAAGGCTCTCCTCTCTTCTATTCTGTGACGGCTAAGAGAGTGAGAATGCTTCAGAATAATAGTTGGAAGCTAGCGAATTGGTTCATGAGTTTTAAGGAAAGAAGTTATTTCCATAACATAAAAGTGCAAGGTAAAGCAGTAAGTGTTAGTGGAGAAGCTTCAGCAAGTTATCCAGGTTTAGCTAAGATCTTTGGTGACAATACAGTACTAAAGCACAGATTTTCAATGTAGACAAAACAGCCTTGTAGTGGAAGAAGATGCCATCTAGGATCTTCATAGCTAGAGAGCAAATCAATGCCCGGCTTCAAAACCTCAGAGGACTGACTAACTTCTGATAATGGCTAATGCAGCTGGTGAGTTTAAGTTAAAGCCAAGTTCATTTACCATTTTAAAATCCTAGAGCCATTAAGAATTATACTAAATCTACTCTGCCTATGCTCTATTAACGGAAAAACAAAGCCTCAATGACAACACATCTGTTTACAGCATGGTTTCTGAAATATTTTAAGCCCATTGTTGAGACTTACTGCTTAGGAGAAAGGATTTCTTTCAAAATATTGCTGCTCATTGACAATACACCTGGTCCCTCAAGGGCTCTGATGAATATATACAAGAAGATGAACGTTGTTTTCATGCTTGTTAACACAACATCCTTTCTGAAGCCAATGGACCAAGGAGTAATTTTGAGTTTCCAATCTTATTACTTAATAAATGCATAAGTCTTTAGCTTCCATAAGTAGTAATTTCTTTGATGGATCTGGGTAAAGTAAATTGAAAACATTCTGGAAATAATTCATAATTTTAAATTGTATTAAGTACATTTATAATTTGTGGGAGGGTGGAAAAATATCAACATTAACAGAAATTTAGAAGGAGTTGATTCTAAATCTCATGGAAGATTTTGAGGGGTTCAATCTTGCCTGTGGGACATAACTGCAGATGTGGTGCAGATAGCAAGAGAACTAGAATTAGAAGTGGAATCTGAAGATTAGACAGAATTGCTATGATTTCTTGATAAAACTTGAACGGATAAGGAGCTGCTTCTTATGGATGAGCAAAGAAAGTGGTTTCTTCAGATTGAATCTATTTCTAGTGAAGATATTTTAAACATTGATGAAATTAAAACAAATGACTTAGACTATTACATAAACTCAGTTGACAAACCAGAAGCACAATTTTAGAGGATTGATTTCAATTTCAAAAGCAGTTCTACTGTGGGTAAAATGTCATCAAACAGAATCATATGCTACAGAGAAATAGTTTATAAAAGGAAGAGTCAATCAATGTGGCAAACTTCATGATTGTCTATATATATATATATATATATATATATATATAGTTTTTAAAGAGTCATTTGCATTTCTCTAATTGTTCCTCTTCCTGCTTTGAAACATACACTATCTTTTACTGTATCTCTGAATATTCTAATTTTATAGCTTTTTTTTGAAAGTTATTTTCTACTCTTTAATTGTTTTTGACTACACCAGAATCAGTTTCTTCAATTCAGACATTGTCTTTTCTGTTGCAAGTGTTTAAACTGAAGTGATGAATCCTGGTGTTGACTCACTTACTAGAATGAATGACTAGGTGGAATTTCA
Organism: Hylobates moloch; assembly: GCF_009828535.3. Taxonomy (NCBI): domain Eukaryota; kingdom Metazoa; phylum Chordata; class Mammalia; order Primates; family Hylobatidae; genus Hylobates; species Hylobates moloch. The sequence continues at coordinate 122,346,727 of NW_026652278.1, forward strand.
CAATAATATTAAAGGGAGTGTCCTTTTCTGCATTATACACAAAAAATGTTTCACCAAAACTTCTCCCTGGGAGGGAAACTGCATGAGGACAAAACCAGGGTGTAATAGCCCTCCTGTTTTATTTGAATGTGTCCAGGCAGGGAGCTGTTTTAACTGCTCCACTCCCACAAAGTAAGAATTCTAAGAGTTAGGTAAATATGAGATATTTTATATAGCAGGCGTTGTGTATAGAAAGCTTTCATTAGCCCTTCTTTTTCAGTTCCATACCTTATTTGTCACCTATATACTAAACATCAATCTAAGCATCCTATAAGACTTGAGCAAAGAATATTCACTACCTCTTCCATTGCTTCCATTGCCACCTTACCCTCACTGTTGGCTGCCACACATCTTCCCGATGCATGAATCTTCTCTCTGCTCCCCACCTCCACACTGTTTCTATTTCTTTCACTATAGTGCTTTTATTTCTTTTGTATCCTATATTGCAGCTCCAGTGCCTCATCTGACTGTCTGACCTGAAAGCCTAAAATGATTTTAAAATATTATGTCTTAAAATCGGGAAGTTCCCACATGAAAGTAAAAAGAAAGAAAAAAAGTGCCAACAAAATGTTGCTGAATTGGCATAGTTGTTATGGAATTTTATATGTTTGTTTATATGTGAAATGAAGATATAAACTGTTGAAACAAAGAATGACATAAAGGCTACACTGGGCAGTGGATTTCACTTTCAAAACATATATAACTAAATCCATAAATTATTTAAAATACTGATGAGAAAACAAAACTAAACATAATTTCTTAAGTCATATTTTTATATTCGTTTTCAAGTAGAAAATTTTTGAAATAATAAAGCCTGTGCTAAAGGGATATGTCTAGACAATATATCTTAATCCTCATACTTAGTTAAATGTTAGTAAATCTTATTATTATAATTATCTTTTTTTTGAAAGCAACAGTGAAAACTTCTAAATTGGTTATACATTTTTCTGTTTTGATTTTCACACTAAACACATGTACACCTTAAATTACATTGATTTATAGATACTATTACCTATTTACCCGTTGCAACAGCAACATTTTTCCTGGTAGCTAGAGAAGAGTTGGCAGTAGTACTTATTACTTTGTTGTTTCTTTGAAGCACTACCTTAAGTTCTACTCTACTGTTGTCATGCATTTTACTTGGTCTTTAGTATCAATTTCTCCTGTTTCTGTGTAAAAAAATAAATATGGGGGAAGAAATGAGTAAGAAAGAAGAACTGTGAGGAAATTTACTGCAGAATTGCTGAATTAAGAATATTATTCTCGTAGCCTAAAACTCTTCTAAACAATGTGACCGCCATTGAGGACAATTGCTCATTCACAATGAGAAGAAATCCAGACATCCAGATGAGAAGCAGTTTCTCTCTCTCTCTCTCTCTCTCTCACTTTCTCTCTCTCTCTCTCCTCACACACATTCAAGTCTTGGGAAATTATCTTTTACTCTACTGAAACCTTTAATGAACATTTTGTTACTATGCAATTTTGTCAGGCATATATGTAAGTAGAGTCTCCAGATCAGTCAGATTAAAGTGGGGGCAGAAGAAACAAAATAACTTCAGAATAGGACAGGAATTTCTGTGCCTAATAGAAGAGTGATATCTTCCATATGTTCATATTCCCAAAGGGAACCATGGGGTCATGATTTATAAAGTATGAAAGGGTTCAAAGTGATTTCCTCTTTATTTTTCTATATTATTTGTAAATAAACTGTGTTTGTTGGTGTTCTTTAGGCAATTACATAAACATTTTCATGGCAGCCATGCACATGAAACATCTACTGAATGCTACAGATTAGAGACACTTTCATTATTTTGATATCAGTTATTACTGATTATAGGAGTTGGTGTACTATTGTTTTTGAAAAGATGTTCTTTAAAGGTAATTAATTCTGCATTAATTCTGCAGCATCAACTTTTTCTAGGCTCTGTGTAAAATTAAGCATGGTGTGGTAGGCAGAATATCAGATACCCAAAGATGTTAATGTCCTAATCCCTGGAACCTGTGAATATGCTATGTTACAAGCTAAGTATGATTAGGCTTACAAATAGAACTAAATTTATTAATTGCCCACTCAGAAGGACAGAGCAGCATGTAGGAAACTTATATAATGAACTTTTGCTCCAGAATTACTGCAGTACTATGCCAGGAAAGCAGAGAGAATCCACAGACCCTCCGAAGGAAGTGGATTGCTCCTGCAGGACCTGGGAAACAGCCCAAATACCATGAGTGCCCAAGGTGTTTAAATGGGAAAGGGAAATCATCCACCCCCGAACATACACCCTCACTGGGGAACCTGAAGGTCTAGATCATGGGAGAAGGATGTGACCTTACCTGGAACTGAGTCAATTTAGAAAGCTGAGCAAAATACAGGGGTAAAAGAAACAGCAGGTAAAGCCCTATGGGCTCTCTGGATCCCCATGGAAACCATTTATGACTTGTCACACAGGGGTCCTTGGGGAGGGCTGCCAGAAGAACTCCAAAAAGACCACAAAAAGAAGGAAATCTCCAGATGAACTCTGCAACAATTCCAACCATATACGAAGTCTCCTGGCCAGAACTCAGGGGATGGCATGAATCTGGTGTGCAGACTGCACAGGCAGGGAAAGAACGAAAGCCCAGATTTGTTCTTATAGGCCACAAAACAAGACTCAATAAATTTAAGAAAATTGAAATTATATCAAGTACTCTCTCAGACCACAGTGAAATCAAACTGGAAATCAACTCCAAAAGGAACCTTCAAAACTATGCAAATAGATGGAAATTAAATAACCTGTTATTCAGTCAACAGTGAAATCAAGATGGAAATTTTAAAATTATTTGAACTGAATGATAATAGTGACACAACCTATGAAAACCTCTGGGATAGAGCAAAGGCACTGCTAAGAGGAAGGTTTATAGCCCTTAAATGTCTACATCAAAAAGTCTGAAAAAGCACAAATAAACAATCTAAGGTCACACCTCAAGGAACTGGAGAAACAAGAACAAACCAAACTCAAATCCAGCAGAAGAAAGGAAACAACCACGATCAGAGCAGAACTAAATAAAATTGAAACAACAACAACAAAAACAATACAAAAGATAAATGAAACACAAGATAAACTGAGAAAAGAAGGGAGAAGATCCAAATAAACTCACTGAGAAACAAAACAGGAGATATTACAACTGACACCACTGAAATACGAAAGATCATTCACAGCTACTATGAACACCTTTACACACATAAACTAGGAAACCTAGAGGAGATGGATAAAGTCCTGGAAAGATACAACCCTCCTACCTTCAGTCAGAAAGAATTAGGAACTCTGAACAGACCAATAACAAGCACTGAGATTGAAATGGTAATAAAAAAAAATTACCACCAACAACAAAATCTCATGACCAGATGAATTCACAGCTGAATTCTACCAGACATTTGAAGATTGCTACCACTTCTACTGACACTATTTCACAAGATAAAGAGGGAATCCTCCCTAAATTGTTCTATGAAGCCAGAATCACCCTAATGTCAAAACCAGGAAAAGGACATAACAAAGAAAGAATACTACAGACCAATATCGCTGATGAAGATAGATGCAAAAATCCTTAACAAAATACTAACTAACTGAATCAAACAGCATATCAAAAAAATACTACACCACGATCTGAGTTTTGTACCAGGCATGCAGGGACAGTTTAACATATGCCAAGTCAATATTGTGATTTGCCACATAAACAAAATTAAAAACAAAAAAATCACATGATCATCTCAACAGATGCAAAAAAAAACATTTGTCAAAATCCAGCATCACTTTATGATTAAAACTCTCAGTAAATTTGGTATACAAGGCCCTCAGCAGTTTTAGGATACAAAATTAGTGTACACAAATCAGTAGCTCTTCTATACACCAACAGTGACCAAGCTGAGAATCAAAACACTCAATTCCTTTTAAAATAGCTGAAAAAAAAAACCCTTAGGAATATAGTTAATCAAGGAGGTAAAAGACCTCTACAGTAAAAACAAACAAAAACACTGTTGAGAAATATCATAGATGACCCAAACAAATGGAAACACATCCCATGTTCATTGATGAGTAGAATCAATATTGTGAAAATGACCATACTGCCAAAAGCAATCCACAAATTCAATGCAATTCCCATAAAAATACCACCATCATTCGTTACAGAACTAGAAAAAACCGCTAAAATTCATATGGAGCCAAAAATATCCCTCATAGCCAAAGCAAGACTAAGCAAAAAGAACAAATCTGGAGGCAACACATTACCTGATTTCAAATTGCTTTATAAGGCCATAGTCACCATAATAGCATGGTACTGGTATAAAAATAGACACATAGACCAATGAAACAGAATACAGACCCAGAAATAAGCCCAAATATTTACAGCCGATTGGTCTTTGACAAAGCAAACAAAAACATAAGGTGGGAAAAGGACACCCTATTCAACAAATGGTGCTGGGATAATTGGCAAGCCCCATCTAGAATAATGAAACTTGATTGTCATCTCTCATTTTACACAAAAATCAACTCAAGATGGATCAAATACTTAAATCTAAGACCTGAAACCATAAAAATTATAGAAGATAACATTGGAAAAAACCCTTCTAGACATTGGCTTAGGCAAAGATTTTATGACCAAGAACCCTAAAGCAAAAGCAACAAAAACAAAGGTAAATAGGGGAGACTTAACTAAACTGAAGAGCTTTTGCACAGCAAAAGGAACAGTCAGCAGAGTCAACAGACAACCCACAGACTGGGAAAAAAATATTCACAATCTATACATGTAACAAAGGACTAATGTCCAGAAACTACAAGAACTCAAAGAAATTTGCAAGAAAAAAGCAGCAATCCCATCAAAAAGTAGGCTAAGGACATGAATAGTTAATTGTCGAAAGAAGATACACAAATTGTCAACAAACATGAAAAAATGATCAACATCATTAATGATCAGGGAAATGCAAATTAAAACCACAATGTGATACTACCTTACTGCCACAAGAATGGCCATAATAAAAAAATTAAAAAATAATAGATGTTGGCATGCATGGATGTGGTGAAAAGGGGAAACTTCTGCACTGATGGTGGGAATGTAAACTACTACAACCACTGTGGAAAACAGTGTGGAGATTCCTTAAAGAACTAAAAGTGGAACTATCATTTGATCCAGCAATCCCACTGCTGGGTGTCTACCCAGAGGAAAAGAAGTCATTATACAAAAAGGATGCTTGCACACGCATGTTTATAGCAGCACAATTTGCAATTGCAAAAATGTAGAACCAGCCCAAATGCCCAACAGTCAACGAGTGGATGAAGAAACTGTGGAAGAGATAGATAGATAGATAGATAGATAGATAGATAGATAGATAGATAGATAGATAGATATAAAATAAATAAAATGGAATACTAGTCAGCCATAAAAAGGAAAGAATTAATGGCATTCATAGCAACATGGATGGAATTGGAGACTATTATTCTAAGTGAAGTGACTCAGGGATGGAAAAACAAACATTGTATGTTCTTACTCATAAGTGGGAGCTAAACTATGAGGATGCAGAGGCATAAGAATGATATAACGGACTTTGGGGACTACATCCTATTCAAGAAGGACAATCCTGAGCACATGATTAGCCAAGTAAACTTCAGACTGCCATTGATGGAAAGAGTGCTGGAAAAGCACCACAAGCCAGGGCAGCAATGTCTTCCAGGTTGTCTGTGCTCTGATGATGCCACACCTCTTCACTTGCCTAGAAGACATTTCCCCAAGAGCACACCACCAACATCAGGGAAACAGAATCCAAGTGGTCATTCCAAAGTTTGCTGCTTTCACAACAACAAGGATGGCAACAAGATCCGGAGAGAAACGTGATATTTGTGTGAGAATGTTGTGATGTTCCTGTTTGTGTTGTTCCTTGCTTTGAAAGTTTAACGCACACACAAAAAAAATAAATACTGATCATCATATACATTTACATTACATTAGAATTAGAGACAAGTTCTGGTTAGAAATAACTCCAATAACAACTATTTTTGTATTTTATTTTCACATTCAAAATCAGTCAGATTTGCTTCAGCCTCAAAGAGCATGTTTATGTAAAATTAAATGAGTGCTGGCAGTGAGCTGCACTTTTTTTTTTCTAAATGGGAAATTTTAAATGATTAGCATTTTTTGCCATTAGAAGGATGCAACAAAGGAAACAGAGAAGTAGGCAGTGAGGAAGCACTGAAATGGAGTATAAGCAGTCCTGAAAGTAAAGTGAAAAATGTATTTTAGGGAGGAGAGAGTAATCAGTTGTATCAAATGTTACTGCTAGTTAAAACAGAATAAGGACTACATGATCACTGGATTAACCCACTGGACATAATGAGCGTTCACTACATTTTTTTTTTCCCAAGACGGAGTCTCACTCTGTTGCCAGGCTGGAGTGCAGTGGCCTGATCCCCTCAGCTCACTGAAACCTCTGCCTCCCTGGTTCAATTGATTCTCCTGCCTCAGCCTCCCGAGTAGCTGGGATTACAGGCCCGTGCCACCACACCCAGCTAATTTTTGTATTGTTAGTAGAGATGGGGTTTCACCATGTTGGCCAGGAGAGTCTCAATCTCTTGACCTCATGATCCACCCACCTCGGCCTCCCAAAGTGCTGGGATTACAGGTGTGAGACACCGTGCCGGCTTTCAAAGTAAATTGGTGACCTCAATTCAGCAGTTGTGTTGGAATAGTAGGTGTGAAAGTCAGATTGAAATGGGTTCAAGAGGAAATGAGAAGGCAGGAAGTGGAACATCAACGCTTGCTATAAAGAGGAAAGGAGCAGGAGTAATGGCAGTAGCTTGAAGACGTTGTGAAATTAAGAATTATAATGATTTTAAAAAGGACGAATCACAGTATGATTGTCGGCTGAGGAGAGTAATTCAGTAGAGAAGGAAAAATTGATTAGGAGAGAAGGGAGGGATGGCCTTCATAGGGGCTAGCATAGGAAGTAGTGCTCTGGTGGGGAGGTTGACTTTAAATAAGATCGAGCTTATTCTATCTATGGGGACAGCACAGCTGATACAGTGAATCATATAGATAAAACTAAGTGGATAAATGCAGGAGTTGAAGCATGTTGATGTTTTCTTCTAAATGCTCTTGTTTTCTTACTGAAGAAAGAAGCAAAGTCATTAGCTGAGAGTGATGATGTGGAAAAGAGATGTGGGAGGTTGGAAGACAGAAGCATTGTAGAGCGTATCTGGCATAAATGTGGTGTATCATCACCATCTTATTATTATTGTTGTTGCTGTTATTACTAGAACCACTATGTCTACAACTATGTATTTTTAAACTAAACTACCTGAAAACAATATTTCAGCTACAAATAATGACTTTAATAACAGTAATTCCAGATACAATGGCAAATATTAGTGGGGGAGATATTTAGAGGACATTTGGACCTTACTGCATTTCTGAAATTGTGCCTACTCACAGTTTCTGAGAAGACATACTTCTCTTTCTATTTTTTGTTAGCCTACTATTGTTATTGTTTTCAGCTGCTCAAAACCTACCTTGGACACCTTGAACTGTTTCTACAGGAATAAGTCCTACATTTACATTCTACTTGGAGGCAACATCCTCATAATTGAAAAAAAGTTCAAAAATAAATCTAAATTACAATTTCTTAAAAAGGATATGTGCTACTCTGAAAGAAGTTGGAAAAGCAATTACTATAACATAAATTATATTTATGTTTTCTGTTAGTACCAACTCTATTTACAAAGTGTTACATTCACTCTAAATAAAAACTTAGAAATGTGTACTTACACATGCAAATATAACCACATTTTTATTTAATAGCTTAAAATGCACTTGATTTTCCTGTGCGTGTGTAGAATATCAGTCACGTATTTTTCCTTTTTTGCCAAGAAAGGTTAGAAAACAATTTTCTTCAGCTTCCACAGTTCTTTTTTTTTCTGGAAGTAATTTGTATGTGTGTCTAGAGGGCAAAAACTCTATAGACAATTGGGTCAGTGAATAGATCTGAGTAAATTCAGTTTTTAAAATATCCCTGGTCCCTGGGTTTTAGTTGTTCAACCACTTTCTACTTTCTCTCACGTTTAGGTTGATGTAGTTGGGAGTTACTCATATCTGTTTCTTAATCCCTCTTATTTTATTGCACAAATAATATGGTGAACTTCATTATTTAAATTTACTATTTAAAAAACTTACCTCTTAAAAGTATTGAGAAAGAAATAAGTTGTTGGCTAATATTTTTTAACCCTGTGATTTTGAATTAATATAGGAGTATACACCTTTATCTCCTGTTGCCCTTCACATAAATGTTTGTGTTTCAATATTCTGTATTCCCACCTAAAATCCATGCAGAATATGAACACCGCCCCTCAGTTTGAAGGTGGAGGCTATGAGAGCCTCCCACTCACTGGAAATACTTCTACAGAGTGCTTCCTATAGAGTTTAACAAATTTTCATGCATGGATATTCTTGTGTAGACCGCTGTCACTCTAAGTCTCTCACTCAATAATGTGGATCTTTGGCATAGGTGAAGTGAATAGCTTTTTTTCATGGCCACAAAGGGTGCTAAATATATGAAAAAGATAGAAAAGTGACAAAATTTGTGGGTTCAGGAGATAGTAACAAAATTTTTTAAAAGTGTACTGGACAGTATTGCTGTGAGGCTGACGGCCAAAGAAATTTATGGTCACATTACACAGAGTCAAGGAAATGTTAAATTTTTTTTGGCTAGTATCAGCTAGCTCTCACATTTCAAATGGTGATATGGCATGAACAGTACCAAACTTTCAGATGGGACAGGTTCTGTGGATCAAAAGGCTGGAGAAGTATTTTTAAATACCTGCTAGGCTGTTGCTCAGGCTGCAGTGCAGTGGTGCGATCTTGGCTCACTGCAACCTCCACCTCCTGTTTCAAGCAATTCTCCTGCCTTAGCCTCCTGAGTAGCTGGGATTACAAGTGCCCACCACCACACCCGTATAATTTTTGTATTTTTAGTAGAGACAGTGTTTTACTATGTTGGCCAGGCTGGTCTTGAACTCCTGACCTCAGGGGATCTGTCCCCCTCGACCTCCCAAAGTGCTGATTGATGTCTTATGTCTCCCTAAAATGTATAAAACCAAGCTACAGCCCGATCACCTTAGGAATATATTCTCAGGAGCTCCTGGAGCTATGTCATGGGCCATTGGTTACTCATATTTGGCTCAGAATAAATCTCATAAAATATTTTATAGAGTTTGAATCTTTTCGTTGACATATATTTCACAAAAAGACAACGCAAATAGTCACTTTTGGGCTGGGAAGTTAAGGACAAGTGTTTTTCTCATGCTCTTTATTCCCATTCTAGACCAACCTTGGAGGACACCAAACATTCACATAGTGTAGCTGCAGATGGAGGAGAGTACTGACCCATGTTGGATTTCTATGAGTGAAAAATGAATGTCTTATTTGGTTAATCCCCTGAGAGCTGGGGTTAATTTGTTAACACAAGACAACTTAGCTTACTTTGACGAATGGACCATGAAAAGATGCTTGGATTGTATCATGTAAAAGATTAGAGACCATTAAAGAATGTTAAGGAGACATGTAGCATGAGCTACAGCATAATATTTGGATCATTCTGATTTTGAATAAGTCAGTAACAGTAGTTATATCTTTACCTTGCACTGATTCAAGAGTATCCTTACACTTTAGTTCAGAACTACTCATATGGAGAAGAATTTTCAGACATTAGGTTGAACATGTAGCTGTCAGAACATTATTATAAGGTAAGAGATGGCAGTGCTTGAATGACGGCCACACTAGTGGAGATGGAAGGAACAAAACACATTGAAAGATATGTAAGAACATAATTGAAGATCCTATCTTAATTTAAATGGCTGAGAAAATTAAGAGTAGAAGTCATCTCCCTGGTATATACAATGATCATCTACTATCAAGGTAATTTAACCTGTTCACACCTAATGTCCTCCTCATTTTCAGTATTTAACTATGTGTGTGTGTGTGTGTGTGTATATATATATATGAATGATATGATATATATATGAATGATATATATGAATGATATATATATATGAATGATATATATATGAATGATATATATATATATATGAACCTATATCTCTTCATAGTAATTCAAATCATACAGTATGATTTTTCAGTAGTGCTTCTCAAGCCAAGAAATGTAATGATGGGCTTTTAGGAGATAAGACAAATGTTGAAGTGGTAGAACTATGGTACCTCTACCGTCTGCTTCAATCAAGCTAATACGTCCATGATATGTTTTTATATATGAACATTTCATGTAAGTTTTTCTTCCTATAACTTCTCTGTCAGTAGGGAGACTCATTTATCATTTTATAATTTTTTTTTCACTGGTGGAAGCTAGAAGATATTTTCCCTGTGCTGGAGAATTTTTTTGCTTAGAAGCACTGCCAATCAAGAATCTCCAGGGTGGTCGTTACTGTGTCTGCTTTTACCTCCTATTTCAGGACATTTTTCTGTTCGAGTACATCAGAATAGGAGGTTTCTATTTTTGTACTTAACTGTGTAAGTACAAAAGACTACAGTTTATCATATGTTCCAACTTGGGAAGTTACAGAATTTCCCTAGGGGCTCCTCGGGACACCACGCATTAAACGACCGTCAGAATCTAACCCTAACAAAACTGAAATGCTCAGGTTCCTGAGATGAACAAGCTAACTAGAACCCCCAATAGAGTTTAACACAAACAAACACACTTACAAAACAAACTGCTGTTTGGTTGAATCTTCTGTTTATAGCACCTGGAACAATGTCTGTTATATAGTAGATCCTAAAGAAATATTTATTAAACCACCACTTATTTAGTCAATGTTGATTGGGAATCTTCTCCGTGGTAGGCACTGTGATAGGGTAGGGATATTCAAAAGTGATGAAAATAATACAATGCCTCATCATTTTCATGAAGACTATAATATAATAACTGTTACAAAATGATAAATGCTACAGAAACTCTGTCTACCGATATCACATACACTTATCTAAGCAAGAAGATATTTGAACCAAAATGTAAAGGTTGAGCAGGAGTTCACAAGATTGAAAGGCACTGAAAAAAAGGTAATCTAGGTAGACTGAACATATGTGAAAAATTGTAGGGTAACAAAAAGAAATGTTACTCCTGGATTAGAGATTGAGCACCACATGTACATTTTTTGCCAGGCAGGGAACACCTTATCCAACATAGTCTGTGGGATAAAGTTCTGGAAGACATTAAGTAGGTATTTGAAAAGTGTTTATATGTTTTAAAATGGAATTTCTGTCCTATATCAGGAAAGTTGTCTTTTTCTTTTTCCTGTGTATAGTAGGGCACCCTAAGTCCCTCATCCTCAAGGAGTCAGAGATAAAAACTATGTCAAGGAGGGGAAATCCTCAGTGTGTTAGGGGACTGAATTGTGGCAGGGACTCTGCCAGCTGTGAGCCTCTCTCTTCCTCTCATACTCATATTGGGTCTGATTGTTCAGGGGGTTCTTATTTCATGAAGGCCAGGTAGGCCACAAGGTTCACCACTTTGTTACTACAGCCAAATTCACTGTAACATCAGGAAATGAACTTAATGATATAGTTGTTGAAGAAAATGCCAGCTCAAACATTGAAGGTGGAAGAGTGGGTTTTACTTTTAAAGCTACAAGAGACAACCTGATCTTCTTCAGCTTAGCCCAGGATGCCTTCTGGGTGCCCTATAATTCATGCTTCCCCACTTTCTTGATGCTATTATATTTGATAGCTTTTTCCAGATGAAAGATCAGATCCACAACCAACACAATGGGTGTGCGGATACAGAAGTGCATGTCAGTGAGCTTTCCTTTCAGCTCAGGTTTGACTTAGTCCACAGCCTCAGCAACAGCAGTATATGCAGGAATGACGTTCTGAGCAGTCTCACAGGTGTCATGCCACAGTTTCCCAGAGTGTCTTCTGGGTGGCAGTAATGGCATGGAATGTGGTCATAAGTCTCAACATGATGCCAAAGTTGTCATGAATGAACTTGGCTAGGGGTGCTAGGCAGTTTGTGGTACAGGAGACATTGCTGAAGATCTTGAGGGAAACGCCATATTTCTCACAGTTCACACTCATCACAAACATGGGGCATCAGCAGATGAGGCAGAGATGAGGACCGCTTTGGCTCCACCCCTCAAATGATCGTCAGTCTCTTCAAGATACTGAAGACCCCAGTGAACTTCACAACATATTCAGCACCAACATCCCTATTTGGTAGTGGGATCTCACTCCTGGAAAATAGACATGGGCTTCCCTTTGATGGCAAGCTTCCTGTTCTCAGCCTTGACTGTGTCATTGAACCTGACATAGGTAAAATCATACTGGAACATATAGACAATGAAGTTGAGACCAGTGAAGGAGTCATTGTTGGTAACAGTATCCACTGTGATAGTGATAAAGGCAGCCCTGGTGACCGGGCACCTGATATGGCCAAATCCATTTACTCCAACCTTCACCATCATGTCTCAGGGCTGCAGTTGGCACTACAGAAGAAGTTGCCACTGTCTGTTACACAGGTATCAGCAGAAAACCAGAAAGTAAAGCCTTGAATGACACTGGTTAGCAATATTTGGACTAGTTATTAGGTTTTGTGTAAGGTTAGACTGCCTGAATTCCCTTTCCATTATGTTCATGAAGTCCCCAGTTTGGGTTCATAGTGTTTACTTGCTGTAGTCGTAATTTCTTTGTTTGTTTGTTTTTTGTTTGTTTGTTTGTTTGAGATGGAGTCTTGCTCTGTCGCCCAGGCTGGAGTGCAGTGGTGCGATCTCGGCTCACTACAAGCCCCTGCCTCCTGGGTTCACGCCATTCTCTCGCCTCAGCCTCCCGTGTAGCTGGGACTACAGGCACCCGCCACCAGGCCCAGCTAATTTTTTGTATTTTTTTTTTAGTAGACACGGGGTTTCACAGTGTTAGCCAGGATGGTCTCGATCTCCTGACCTTGTGATCCGCCTGCCTTGGCCTCCCAAAGTGCTGGGATTACAGGCATGATGTAGTTGTAATTTCAAGTACCCTCTTGAGGCTACTGCATCCCCAGTTTTAGCCAAATTCTGGCCAGAAGGCAATGTCAGGGTTCTTGTGGGACTAGGGAAGTGAGGAGGAAAATAGTTTATCCTATTTATCCTATTCAACCATATATGAATAAATGAACCTTGAGTAGCAACATTTATAATACCAGCAAAAGAACATTTACAGTGATTTCAATATTAGATGTAAAAGTATGCTGGCTTTTATTCCTAGCACTGCACTATTAGATATAATCTGGTCAGATCTGCTCAGCACCAAAAGCACTTGATAATTCTGATGAAGAACGACCAGTTTCCAATCAGATTATTGTATTTAATGAGGCAACGCTTTTATCATGTATTTAAATAAGTCATTTTCACTGAATAGGAAATAAGACTTTTGGGGTATGTATGATATTTAAACTAACCTCATTAATATTACAAATCATCTCAGCTGCTCTATGACATATTTGATCTGATTTAGTATTCACAACAGTGCTATCAACTAGTATTATACCTCTATTTGAGTTACATTTTAAAAAACTGATAGAGTAAATTTACTTAGGAAATGACAAAACCAGAAATACTGCAACCTTTTATTATCAAATACAGAGTTTTATTCACTTTTCCATCAAGCCTTATTAACTGGATTGAAATTTGAAAAGTGGTCCTCAATTTAATGTTTAAAAACCTATTCTATTGAAAAATATTATTCATGTTTTATTTGAAATTGATGATGCTAATTCCAATGTTCAACTATCATAATAGTTTTCTCCAACGTATTTATTATTATAACTAGTAAGAAAGGTTATATAGGATACCATTTTGGAGCCAACATATACAATGTCCAAATAATCACATTTAAATATCTAACCTGCAATTGATTTGTTAGTAGCAATAAACAGTGACTTCTGGTAGCAATTTGTGGACTCTGTGCATAATATTTAATAGACTTACTGCTTGAAATAAAGCAAAAGGACAGATACAACTTAAGGGAAAAAGAGAATTGAGATGGGAGATGGATTTGGCATTGTTAAGAGTCAAGATAATAAAACCTTAAAGTATAATTTAAATAACAGCTCCAGGTAGTTAAAAAACCTTCAACCTAGTAATCAAATAACTGCTATGATTGTTACTGAGCCTGACAGAATAACTGCCTTCTTAGTCATGAAATACAAGCTTTAACATTTAGTCTTAGTCCCAGAATTGAAAGTAAACATTCTTATGAGCAAATTACAATTAATATGAAGTATTTGCAAACAATGTGTACTCCGTGGAAACAACTACAGATGTTCACATCATGGTTGAGCTCACATAGATTTCTTCTCTGTACACTTCCCATGCTTCTACCCAGGCAGGGATGCAATTAGCATATGCCTTCCTTCAACTGAAGAAACATTTTAAAGACCCATTAATTATTGTTAAATTTTTCATTATTCTTAAACTCACTGATATGGAGAGATTGGAAGTGAAACTACAATTTCCAAGGTTGAAAGCCATGACTATTTTATTATCTCTGTAGCTTTCTCAGAATTTTAAGAAAAAGTTGAGCCAATTCTGTAATGCATATTTGTGTATTCATAGAAAAGGTTATTTCAATCTTATTTTCACAGTTAAGTTTTATGACTTCATTTAATTTTGTTTTGTTAATAAAATTTTTATTCTTTGGATAGTTAAGAAAGTCACAAATTATTGTTATTCATCATAATGCCTTTGTTAGTTTTGTAAAACCTGGGTATTAGATACACCAATATTTTAGTCGATTTCATAATCGTTTACCAATTTTTTATAAACCTACAGCACTCAGTCTCCCATCCAAGTACTAACCAGGCCAGACTCTGCTTAACTTCTGAGTTCAGATGAGACTGGGCACATTCAGAGTGGTACGGTCATAGACGGTAAATTATTCACTTTTAAATGATCATTGATTCATATTTAGAAAACACTCAATTTTGATATTTCAAATAGTAATCAAATATTACATGTGTTTTTATAATTTCTTCATATTGACAATGTTGAAATTTACTTGAGCCCTCTCCTCCTGAAAACAACAGTGATTCAGAAACTCCCACTCTTTTGAGTTCCAGGATATAGTTTACTAAAAAGAATGGCCCTTCTCCATATGACTTAAGTAAGGCTTATGGATGATACCCTTGTTTACCTGTGTAAAGGCCAGACATAGACCCTTCAAATTCCCATTATTTGGCTCATTAATGTTTAGCTGAGCTGTTTGTCCCCTAGCCAATCTGGAAAGAATGCCCTCTAACTTGACTGAAGTTTAGTTAGGCTTCTCTCCTTGGCTGGAGACCTTGTAACCTTGACTCTCTCCTGAGATTAAACAAGCTCTGAAACACAGAAAAACTCCATAATGGCCCCACCTAAGAGTCGTATGTCTGCAGAGAAAAACCTTCCTTCATCAAAACTCACACCATCTGTTCTTCCATTCCCCCACACCTGGTCTTTCTAGCGTCAACTATTCCTCCCTATAAAAGGAAAGCCCCTTCTTTCTGACCTGCAAGGTACTTGTGGCTCTAATGGTCCGAGTATTTCCCCTGTGGTAGTAGCCTTCGGAATGAAGTCTTTTTTTTTTTTTTTTCTTTAACCTAAGCCCGAGTTTGTTTCGTTTGACAGTTTTCTGGTATTGTGACTTGGGTGGAGTGCTGACTCCCTGGGATCCCACTTTCTTCTCCTAGGTATTTGTGCCAGCTTCTTGGGTCTTTTGTATTTTTACCTGGCTGGGGAAATTAGGGTCCCTGGTGGTGATTAGGTGGTGGTCACCTCCTAATCCAGTGCTACAGTTACTTACTGTAGAAGCTCAGTAAGGGGTTGATGTTACTTTTTTCAGGGAGAGACTTTTCTTTGACCCTTCTGTGAGACCTTTTATGTCTTTCCTTTGTCCCTATAGTGAGGATTGAGCAAGGTTATTTCCTTGGCTCTTCTAGTGAGGATTGCACTAGTGAGGATTGAATGGGAGTTGAGCTTTGGCTGCTAGGATGGGGATCCTGCAAAGGAATATTTCAGTGGTACTTTTGCCCAGTTTTTAAAGATCTTATCTCTTATTTAATTATCTTAATCCCATGGGTAATTTTTAATCAATTGGCACCATCTCTCTTCTTCTGCAACAAGTTATGTGCTTCACTAATACGGCAATAATTCAGTTCAATATATTCAAAAATGCAATATTTTGTTAAAAAAAAAAAACTTAGGAACTCAATGACCTCTTGGGAAATGGGATCATGACACACTGGCTCCTCTAAGACTTCCCTGTTATAATCACCCTTACTTCCCCTTTCTTCTATTTACCACTTTGGACCTCTGTTTACCTCCCTTGAATCCCTGATCTGTCTCCTTGAACACCCTACGTTCTCCACTTCTCTATTCAAACTTCCCAAACCTGTGATCTCCCATTCTGGCCCATCACGTCATCTCTATGGCCACTCAAGCTTCAGGCTCCCTCCCCACCCTGGACTCATGAGGAGGTCAGGAACCCTGAGATGGACCCCCTGAGACTTAAAGGGCTAATTGGAGACACGCTGAATCTCTTTTCCACTCAGATGGGCTTTCGAGATACCCCAGTGGCCACTTGTTTTCTCCTCAGTCTCTCAGTCAAAACTGAGTTCACATCCTTCATCAGATTACACATCAAGGCAAAGAAAATCTTAAAAATCTGATCCATGCATATTGGTGAAGACACTTTAGCCTTCACATTGACCAGGTAACCTCAATTTGTTCTGTCTGATAAAAACACAATCTTAGTAAAAATATAAAGATGGAGGAAGGAGGAGGGCCAGATCTTTCATATGAAGCAGAAAGATTTGTTTTTCTGTTTTTATCCCTGATTCCTATCTACAATTTTACAGTTGAAGCTCTATGCTATTTGTGTCTGTCTGGATGCTTATAAGTGTATGTGTGTATTTTTGTATGTATTTTATATGTGTGTGACATTTTCTCAGCCTCGGATGTTATCACCAAAGTATTGAATTTTAAAAATTTTTAAGGAGCTCTATTCCTACTGGCTTAGTAATAAATAAGCACTTAAATAAATTAAATCTTCCTATAATTTCAAGAGATGAAGAAAATCAAACTTTCAACACCTGTGTGTATTTTTATGTGTATGTTATATGCATGTAATATTTTCCTACCCTCAGATGTTATTACCAAATTATTGTATTTAAAAAATTTTAAAGGAACTCTATTCTTATTGACTTAGTGATAAATAAGCATTTATGAATTAAATATTTCTATAGTTCCCAGATACTAAGAAAATTGAACCTTTAATACTTTCAAAAGTATTTAAAGCTGGAGGCATCATGCTACCTGACTTCAAACTATACTACAAGGCTACAGCAATCAAAACAGCATGGTACTGGTATCAAAACAGAGACATAGATCAATGGAACAGAACAGAGCCCTCAGAAATAATGCCACATATCTACAACTATCTGATCTTTGACAAACCTGACAAAAACAAGAAATGGGGAAAGGATTCCCTATTTAATAAATGGTGCTGGGAAAACTGGCTAGCCATATGTAGAAAGCTGAAACTGGATCCCTTCCTTACACCTCATACAAAAATTAATTCAAGATGGATTAAAGACTTACGTGTTAGACCTAAAACCATAAAAACCGTAGAAGAAAACCTAGGCAATACCATTCAGGACATAGGCATGGGCAAGGACTTCATGTCTAAAAGATCAAAAGCAATGGCAACAAAAGCCAAAATTGACAAATGGGATCTAATTAAATTAAAGAGCTTCTGCACAGCAAAAGAAAATACCATCAGAGTGAATAGGCAACCTACAAAATGGGAGAAAATTGTTGCAACCTACTCATCTGACAAAGGGCTAATATCCAGAATCTACAATGAACTCAAACAAATTTACAAGAAAAAAACAAACAACCCCATCAAAAAGTGGGCAAAGGACATGAACAGACACTTCTCAAAAGAAGACATTTATGCAGCCAAAAAACACATGAAAAAATGCTCATCATCACTGGCCATCAGAGAAATGCAAATCAAAACCACAATGAGATACTATCTCACACCAGTTAGAATGGCCATCATTAAAAAGTCAGGAAACAACAGGTGCTGGAGAGGATGTGGAGAAATAGGAACACTTTTACACTGTTGGTGGGACTGTAAACTAGTTCAACCATTGTGGAAGTCAGTGTGGTGATTCCTCAGGGATCTAGAACTAGAAATACCGTTTGACCCAGCCATCCCATTACTGGGTATATATCCAAAGGACTATAAATCATACTGCTATAAAGACACATGCACACGTATGTTTATTGTGGCACTATTCACAATAGCAAAGACTTGGAACCAACCCAAATGTCCAACAACGATAGACTGGATTAAGAAAATGTGGCACATATACACCATGGAATACTATGCAGCCATAAAAAATGATGAGTTCATGTCCTTTGTAGGGACATGGACGAAACTGGAAGCCATCATTCTCAGTAAACTATCGCAAGGACAAAAAACCAACCACCGCATGTTCTCACTCATAGGTGGGAATTGAACAATGAGAACACATGGACACAGGAAGGGGAACATCACACTCCGGGGACTGTTGTGGGGTGGGGGGAGGGGGAGGGACAGCATTAGGAGATATACCTAATGCTAAATGACGAGTCAATGGGTGCAGCACACCAACATGGCACATGGATACATATGTAACAAACCTGCAGAAGGCAGAAGAATGGCATGAATCCAGGAGGCGGAGCTTGCAGTGAGCTGACATCACTCATGTGCAGTGCACTCCAGCCTGGGCAACTGAGCAAGACTCTGTCAAAAAAAAAAAAGAAGAAAGAAAGAAAGAAAGAAAGAAAGAAAGAAAGAAAGAAAGAAAGAAAGAAAGAAAGAAAGAAAGAAAAGGGGACAGATAAATATTAGTAGGCAATTATGAATCTCTGTTCCTCAAGCCAAAACAGAGAGACAAAGAACTTGTGATTTAAATCAGTATGGAAGAATTATGCCTACAAATAATCTATTCAGCATACAATTCAGCTGTGGATCCATGGGAAAAGAAAGGGGTATAGAAAGGTAAGATGTGCAATAGAGGAGGAATATCTTAATCTGCTTTGCTCTGATTATTTGACTATTCAGAAAGGCTTGTGAAAATATACAGACTAGGTTAATTATCTTGGAAGTGGGTGATTTAAGGACATACACACACGTTTGTGCATGTGCACACACAATACATTCTCACTACTTTTCTGGTTTTATACTTCATTTCTGATTAGATATACAGGCTTCCATCAGCTCCCAGAGATTTAGAACTTCAAACTGAGACAGGATTATACAGAATTTATTTTACTGAAAGATGAAACTATAGTAAGCTTGAGTAAAGACAGTTTATTCTTTTAAGTTTGCAAAATCCCACCAGAAATATGGAGATCAAAGTTTGCATTAAAGGTAAGATAGAACAATTTCTTATCAAAACTGAGCACCAAAGTCCAAAAACTATGCTATTAATTAACATTTTGGCTGTGATATCCATTGAGGTAATATCTTCCCCTTTAGCTTTATTATTCTATCATAAAATACTGAACTTACATAAATATCTTCAGACCTCAACAATTTCAATGTAATATGCTCGAATTTTCCCCAAAATCTAATTAAACTCAAGTGTTAGCCATTAAAACTAAAATTATACTCAGTTGTTATTTCATTTTATGTGACCTATTTCAGTAATGATTACAACTCACCATCCTTCTTGTCTTCTTGAATACACCTACTAAAGATTACATCAATGAAATGTCAAAATAATCCATTTGGTTAGGACATAAAATAAGCTTGAAGAAGTTATTCAAAGTGTATGAACAAATGTTTAACTTTCTATGTATTAATTTTGAAGTTCTCTGGAGTATATATACAAATACTCTTAAACTTTCAAAACTTTAAAATAATAAGCAAGTCAGGAGACTTCTGATACTTGATAAAATAGTGACCAGCACATGCTTTTGGTTTTCTCCCATATAATCTACTCCAGAGAAATCACAGAAGCAATACAGAGAATAGATTTGAAGAATATTAAAAAGTGGGAAACCTGGGAGATCAAAGGCTGCTGTGAATTAGTGCATGTAAAAGAGAGAGAGAGAGAGCAGAGACAGAAGGGCTAGCATGTGGGTTAGCAGTGTCCTGGAAGAAAGGCGTATTGCAGTGTAAGACTGAAGTGGGAGAAAATTTTAAAATTCTAACCTTAGAACATGATCTTGGTAATGCCATTGTTTGTCATTACCACATTAATATATAGCAACATCATAAGCATTGACTCTGATAGCCTAAATTGCTGCTGGAGCAAGGTGGCAAGTTAATTGATTCATGTCTACCTTCTTCAAATTCAAGAGTTGGTGACATGGCATTTAGAAAAATAAGTATTCAGAAAAGCCTTCTTATCTAAGAGTATTTTTTAGAAGAAATTACTAACCATCTACCAGGATCCACTCAAAGTTTCTTTAATAATAGAGCCTAAATTTTAGTAGTGCACAAGTCTTCCCTAATAGATAATGTATTTCTAAGCTTTCTTTGCAACTAAGTGTGCCTGTATGATGCAATTCTGGTCAATGGAATAAGTGCAAATTATGTTTACAACTTCTAGATTATGCCTTTGAAAAGAAAAAAATTCTATTTTACTTTCTTTTTAGCATATACATGACAATATCTATAGCAACAAACTTGGACCCAGGAACACTTTTGATTCAGATTCTTTTAATTACTTTATGGTGAAGAAATATCCTAAGACTTGCCAACTCTGAACAACTACCTTTGAGACTATTAAAAGAAAGGCGAATAAAATTCTATTGTATTTATATCATTGTAACGATGGGTCTCCTTGATACAGAAATTTAACCCAGACCATAAGTGCTATGGTTTGAATATGGTTGGTTTGTCCTCACCTAAATTCATGTTGAAATTTGATTCCCAAAGTGTTAGTTTTGGGAGATAGAGCCTAGTGGAAGGTATTTGGGTCATGGGAGAGGATCCCTCATTAACGACGTGATGCTATGTGATAGTGAGGTCTCACTCCAGCAAGACTGGATTAATTCTACAGAAATAGGTTAGTTGTTATAAAGCAAGGCTTCTTTTCCTGTTTGGTCCCTCTGCACTTGTAACTGCTTCACCTTTGACCTTCTCCACCATGCAATGACCCAGCACTGAAGTGAAAGCTAGAAACAATGCATGAACTTCTAAGCCTGCAGAACCATAAGCTAAATAAACCTCTTTTCCTTATAAATTACCCAGTTCAGCTATTCTATTACAGTAACACAAAGCAGACTAAGACACAAAAAGTAGCTCAGAATATAAAGAGGAATCCAGTACCGGAGTACTCAGAATGCCAAGGCATGGCATTCTAAATCAAAAGTTTTCTAAGGTTCTTAAGAGTCTTGATTCTGAGTTCATTTCCTAAATATCACTTTGTTTTGCCAAGAAGGCCACAATAAGGACCCACTTCCTATGATACAATTGCCAGAAGAAGTGTAGATGATACCACCAGGTCAACATAAACACACACGACAAAATAACCTGATACCTGAGCAGTAAACTCACTATAAAGAAATATAACGAATGTAACACACAAAGCCATACTTTTGTAACAGACAGAATAAAAATTTAAACTAATTATAATAAATTTCATGAAAGTTTATTATGAAAGAATAGAAGGTAATTTTAAAAACAGAAAAGAAAGTAATAAAGTAAAAAAATGTATGCTGGATGAGATAAAATCTGGTTAGAAACAGTTGAAGAATGAACAAGTGATGTGGAAAATTATATTTAGAAACTTTGCAGAAGGCAACTGGAAAATATAGAGATGAAGGGTTAGAAATTGGAGGAAATAAAGTAGAATTGCCAGCATTTGGACACAGAATGCCAAAATAAGTGCAAATATCTGAGGAAATAGTAATAATAAGCACATAAAATTAATGGAGCTTAACATCTCACAGTAAAGGGACTTATATAATGCCAAACATTCATGTTAGAGCAAATCTATACCTACACGTGTTGCATTGAAATTTAAGTTTGTCAAGGTACAAGGAGCAAATTCTAGAAACTTCCAAAGTGGGAGAATTTTTGCAAATGTTTTTCAAAAACAGAAAAAATAGCTAAAGATAGTAATTTACTTTATGAAACATAATCTCAGACAAGATAGACAATACAATAAAGAAAACTATAGGTCCAAGCAATACTTAAGTGAATCCAACAGTATACTAAAACTAATGTATCATAATATAAAATTTATTACAAGAAGGCACTCATGATTCAACGTAAAAATCTGGCATTATAATTAGTCACATTAATAGACTAAAATACAAATGTATGATATTAACAGATGTAGACAAAACATTTGATAAAATTAGTACTTGAAAATAGTTAACAAACAATAAGGAGATATTTCTAATATGGCAAAAGTTATTTGTCAAATACCTATTTAAATACATTCCATTTAGTACCAAGAAGAGGGTAGGGAATTTCATTATCATCACCACTCTTTAAGGTCGTATTGAATGCCCAGGCTATGCTGTAAAATAATGGAAGGAAGGAGGGTGTGTGTGGGTAGATAATGAGAAAAAAAAGAAGAAAAGAAGGAAAGGAAATAATTAAAATACAAAGTTTTAAAGGAATTAGATTAAAATAGTATTTGCAAATGATACCCATATAAAAATGATAGCATCAGAATTTACTAGAATTAGTAAGATAGTTGATTGTCTACTAGACTCAAAATGAGCATAAAAAATTAGCATTTCTTCTATATGGACAACAAGCTATTAGAAAACATATCTATATGATAAAAACATAAAAGTCTACATTTCTATAAAATTTCTATAAAATAGGAATTTATAAGGAAATAATCTGCTATAGCTCAATGGACTCAAAGAAAGAAATTAAATACAAGCTTTGAGTTTAAAAAATCAAGGTTCTTGTATTGAACAACTTAATGTTATCTTGATGGAAAATTTCTGTAAATTAATTTGTAAGTTTATGCAATCCAAATCAAAACCCCTACTCTGTTTTTTGAAGAATTTGATTAATTTACTTTTAAAATAAAGTCTTAGAAATAGCTATCAAAAAAGCATAGAAAGGGATTTTTGTACATAGTATTATATATTGCGCCCAGCAGAAAAATGTAATCTGAGAATTCAGCATCAGACAGGTATGTGTATGCACACACACACACACACACACAATATACAATAAAATATATTAATATTTTAAATTAGTGGATAATGGACACTGCTCATAGTCCCCTGCATAAAAGGCAGAATTAAAGACCAAAATGTACAATATGAAACTGTGAATAAAAAAGAGAATAATGAAAAAAATGCCTTTAGGAATTGGGGTTGGTAAAGGCTTTGTTATCACAAAATTTCAAATTTTCTCTTACATTAACTCTGTGCACTGGAAAGACTATGTCCAATAGGTGTGACCTGGACAAAACTACACATTTTAGTCTCAGTATAAATTTATTGTAATTTTTGTTTCTGTCTGAACTATTCAAAAATTTCTTATTTTTTCCAAATAACCAGAATTTGTTAAAAATTGGCTGTCTGATTATACTCATGAAACATATACTCATTTGACACTTCTTACATTTCTCCTTGTATTAATTCACATATTTATTTATTCAATAAGTATGCCTCAGTGAAAATTCTTGGGCTTGCAAGTTCAAATAGGACCAAAGAGGAATATCATAACATAGAACTAAGATGAAATCCCCATAATTGTGTTTTTTTCAAAAGCTTTATTGAAATATAATTGACACACGATAAACTACATGTGGAAAATGGACAGCTAGATAAGTTTTCACATATATAGATATGGAACTGTGAAATCAACATGACAATCAAAATAATGAATATATCTATCACCACCCAAAATTTCCTCATACAACTTGACACCCTCTCCCTCTCATCCCACTCCAAAGCTCT
The DNA here is from genome assembly GCF_009828535.3 of Hylobates moloch. Classification (NCBI taxonomy): domain Eukaryota; kingdom Metazoa; phylum Chordata; class Mammalia; order Primates; family Hylobatidae; genus Hylobates; species Hylobates moloch. Next base: position 122,370,735 of record NW_026652278.1, read on the forward strand.
TCCCTAGGCAACCACTGATCTGCTTACAGTAGCTACGTATTTCTCATCATTATCTAGAATGTATATATAAATGTAACCATCCAAACTCTTTTTTGTGGCTTCTTTCACTCAGCATAATTATTTTGAGATTCACCCATGTTGTTACATTTATTAATACTCACTTTTATTACTGAGAAATATTCCCTCGTATCGATATATCATATATGCCATTTGTGAATCATGTTCTATAATTTCTGAATTTCAGAGATCCTCTTCATTTTATCTAAGTTGTAAAAAGTATTAGGCATATAGTCTTCATCATATTGCCTTATTATGTTTCAGTGTGTGAAGGGGTCTGTAGAGATGCCTTCCCTCCTAAATTCATGATATTAATGATTTGTGTCTGTGTGTGTGTGTGAATTCCTTATGTACCCGTAGTTCTGAGATATTACTACACTTTCACACTAAGTACATTGGCTTTTAGAAATTTGTTAAGTATTTTAGCTGAATTGTTTTCATTAACTTGTATGTTGTGAGAGGTTTGACCCACATAAGCAAGCATCCACATTCTGTCTCTCCTTGGAATGCAAACTATTTGTTTCTAGGCCAGTTTATTCTGTAACTTCAGCTCTCTGATGAATTAAAAATATATATATTTTTTGGATTTAGCATTATTTTGTTATGTTTTTTATCAAAAGTGGGGACAGTGGGAGTAACTTCATGGTTTGTTGCACTTTATGAACTACAGTAAGAAATAATTGATAACCACAGTTATACCCAAACAATCTGTTTAATTTTTAAAATACAACCTCTTTGTGATAAGTTATCTTTCCTTTTCCCTCTTAATCTTCTCATCTGAACAATGTAAATCAAATACTCATGAGTTTTGAGATGCAATAGTAGTCATGTAAGAGATTTTAGCCATATTAAAGATCCAAAGGCAGTGGAAAACCATCAGAGACTTTTAAGCAGTACATGAAATGAATTGATGCTTTAAAAAAAAAAAAAGTCAATTTGGCTTCTCCAAGAATGTATTCTAGGTTTAGTACTCATTAGGATGCATTGTATTTATTTATTTATTATTAATTATTATTATAATTTGAGATGGAGTCTCACTCCGTCGCCCAGGCTGGAGTGCAGTGGCGCGATCTTGGCTCACTACAACCTCGCATCCCAGATTTAAGCAATTCTCCTGCCTCAGCCTCCCCAGTCATAGCTGGGATTACAGGCGCCCAACACCGTGCCAGCAATTTTTTGAATTTTTAGTAGAAACGGGGTTTCACCATGTTGGCCAGGCTGATCTTGATCTCCTGACCTCAAGTGATCCTCCCGTTTTGGCCTCCCAAAGTGCTGGGATTACAGGCATGAGCCACCATTCCTGGCCTCATTAGGATGTATCTTAAAAATTCATTAAACAGTTAATCCTACCTTGGCAAAAGGATGACAGTGGCTACCAAGGACAGTGTATATATTTGAGTATAGTCGGAGGAAGGTAACTGTTAGGGAGAGAGATTTTTCTCAGTTCTTCCAGTTTTTCTAGAGAAAACACTGCCACTCCATTTATTTTTCCATAGGGAAAATTATAGAGGGAATACTTCCAGCTTCTCACTTAATCATTTTCATTCCTCTTTTTGGGTCTGTCGGCTAGAAAGGGAGAGGCCTCCTAATATGTTTACTTCTTGTACTAAGAGGCCTGTCTTGGAAATCAAGTATATGATTCATCCACAGTGACTGGGTGGGTAAGCCTTATTCAATGGTGAAGTATCTGTAACCTCATTTTGCACACAATTTTAAATCAAATCATTGAATCAAGCTTTTCTTTTTCAGAAAATATGTAAATTTTTATATTGCATCTCTCTTTTTAATGAGCTCCTAACTCAGTGTGGGACAATGAATATTATTTTGGGATCCTGACACTCCCAATAGTCATGATGCAGTTTGGGATATATGAAACTTCAAATTATCCATGATATCCAATTAGAGATGAAAAGTCGACAAGGGTACATACTGATTTAGAAATTAGAAGACAGTCCTAGGTTTAAACCATAAATATAGGATTTTTTAAAGGAAGAAGAACACATGAATTCATTTAGTGATTTTATACATAGTGAAAATAGAATAGAAACCAGGACTGATGCCTGAAGACTCCAAAGTTTAAGGTCAAGAAGAGAGACAGAAGAAACATCTGGAATCATAAAAAGAAATCTGTTAAAGTATGCGTAGAAGTCACATAAGATACAGATAACATGTTTTCATTGTGTCTTCCAATATAAACATCACTTGCATAAATACAAAGCCCAATGTATATTTTTAATCATTAATTAGTAATTGTTCCACCCTCTTACTGAAAGTCATTGGAGTTGTATGCAATAAAAGACATCAACATGAAAGAAATGCCACATCAAGGTAGAAGAAAGAGAGCCAAATAGCAAACTACTTGGACTCTATTAAAAATATTAATACCCTATTTATTTGTAAGAATTGGGATTTTTAAAATCAATTCATTTATTTAGAAATTTTGGGATTGAAATTATGGTCAGCTAAGAAAATGAGGAAGCAAACTCATTTTTGAAAATAATGTATTTTGTAGTATAATTATATAAAAGAGTTAATTTTTTCTGTCTTTATACTAGAACAATTATACTAAAAAATATAAAAATAGTATAATTTAACATATGACATGAAAACAAATAAATATATAATTATGGAGCATTTTTATGATTGAGATAATACAATAAAAGCTATATATGCAGATATATTTGTGTGTTGTAGTTACCAATGAATTTTGAATACAACTATTGAGTTATTAAAATTTTTTTGAATCCCTGAAATAGTTTAGTTTTCACTGACTTTTTACCCATATATTAGTCCATTTTTTGCTGCTGATAAAGGCATACCCGAGACTGGATGATTTGTAAAGAAAAAGCCATTTAATGGACTCAGAGCTCCACATGGCTGGGGAGGTCTCACAATCATGGCTGAAAGTGGAAGGTACATTTTACATGGTGGCAAGCAAGAGAGAAATGAGAGCCAAGTGAAAGGGGAAACCCCTTATAAAATCATCAGATCTCATGAGACTTACTACCACAAAAAGAGTATGGCCTCCATGATTCAATCATCTCCCACTGGGTCCCTCCCACAACATGTGGGAATTATGGGACCTAGAATTCAAGAGAGATTTGGATAGGGATACAGTCAAATGATATCACTCCACCTCTGGCCCCTCCCAAATCTCATGTCTCACATTTCAAAACCAATCATGCCTTCCCAACAGTCTCCCAGAGCCTTAACTCATTTCAGCATTATCTCAAAAATCCACAGTCCAAAGTCTCATCTGAGAAAAGTCCTGTCTGCCTAAGAGCTTGTAAAATCAAAAGCAAGTTAGTTACTTCCTAGATACAAGGGGAGTACAGGCATTGGGTAAATACAGCCATTCCAAGTGAGAGAAATTGGCCAAAACAAAGGAGCTAAAGGACCCATGCCAATTGGAAATCCAGCAGGGCAGTCCAAAATGATCTTAAAGCTCCAAAATGATCTCTTTTGACTCCATGACTCACATCCAGGTCATCCTGATGCAAGATGTCAGTTCCCGTGGTCCTGGGAAGCTCAGCCACATTGCTTTGCAGGGTACAGCCACCCTCCTGGCTGCTTTCATGGCTGGAGTTGAGTGTCTGCAGCTTTTCCAGGGTCACAATGCAAGTTGTCAGTGGCTGTACAATTCTGGGGTCTGGAAGACAGTTGCCCTCTTCTTACAGCTCCGCTAGGCAGTGCAGCAGTGAGAACTCTGTGTGGGGGCTCCAACTTCACTATTTTCCTTCCACACTGCTCTAGCAGAGGTTCTCCATAGGGCCCCGCCCCTGCAGAGAACTTCTGCCTACAAATTCAGGTGTTTTCATACATCCTCTGAAATCTAGATGGAGGTTCCCAAACCTCAATTCTTGACTTCTATGTACCTGCAGGCTCAACACCACATGGAAGTTGCCAAGGCTTGGGGCTTGCACCATCTGATGCCATGCCCAAGCTGTACCTTGGCCCCTTTAGCCATGGCTGGAGCAGCCAGGATGTGGGGCACCAAGTCCCTAGGCTGTACACAGCAGGGGGCCCTGGGCGTAGCCAATGAAACCATTTTTTCCTCCTAAGCTTCCAGGCCTATGATGGGAGGGGCTGCCAACAAAGGTCTCTGATGTGCTCTGGAGACATTTTCTCCCTTTTCTTGGCGATTAACATTTGCCTCCTCCTTACTTATGTAAATTTCTGCTGCCAGTTTAAATTTATCCTCAGCAAAGGGGTTTTTCTTTACCATTGCATCAACAGGCTGCAAATTTTCTGAACTTTTATGTCTCAGAGGGAGATGAGGAACTTGTTGGGAACTGGAATAAAGGTGACTTTTGCTATGTTTTAGCAAAGAGACTGGTGGCATTTTGCCCCTGCCCTACAGAGTTGTGCAACTTTGAACTTGAGCAAGATGATTTAGGGTATCTGGTGGAAGAAATTTTTTTTTCTTTTTCTTTTTTTTTTCTGGGCTAGAATCTCAATCAGTTGCCCAGGCTGGAGTGCAATGGTACAATCTCGGCTCACTGCAACTTCCACTTCCTGGGTTCAAGCGACTCTCCTGCCTCACCATCCTGAGTAGCTTGGTTTAGCTGGGATTACAGGCACGTGCCACCACGCCTGGCTAATTTTTGTATTTTTAATAGAGATGGGGTTTCACCATGTTGGTCAGGCTGGTCTTGAACTCCCGACCTTGTGATCCAGCTGCCTTGGCCTCTCAAATTTCTGGGATTATAGGCATGGGCCACCACACTGGGCCCATCTGGTGGAAGAAATTTCTAAGCAGCAAAATATTCCAGAGGTAACTTGGGTGCTGTTAAAAGCATTCAGTTTTAAAAGGGAAACAGCTCAGCCTGGATTTCATTATCCATATCATTGTCAGCATTTTTGTTAAAGCTGTTCAGCAAGTTTCTAGGAAGTTCCAAACTTTCCCACATTCTCCTGTCTTCTTCTGAGACCTCTAAGCTTTTCCAACCTCTGTCCGTTACCCAGTTCCAAAGTCACTTCCACATTTTGGGGTATATTTACAGCAGCGCCCTACTCTACCAGTACCAATTTACTCCATTAGTCCATTTTTCATGCCGCTGATAAAGACATACCTGAGACTGGGTGATTTCTACAAAACAAAAGAGGTTTAATGGACTCACAGTTCCATGTGGCTAGGGAGGTCTCACAATCATGTTGGAAGGCAAAAAGGCACATCTTACATGGTGGCAGGCAAGAGAGTAATGAGAGCCAAACAAAAGGGCAAAACCCTTATAAAATCATCAGATCTCATGAGACTTACTACCAGGAGAACAGTATGGAGGAAACTGCCCCCATGATTCAATTATCTCCTACTGGGTCCCTCCAACAACATGTGGGAATTATGGGAGATACAATTCAAGATGTGATGGGACACAGCCAAACCATATCAACTTATATTCTATCACGTATCCATCAAGTACTTATGGTTATTGCACCATTTTCATATACTATCTACTGTATACAACAAACATATATTAATAATTTTATATGTATTTATATTCATAATGAGTAATAGCTGCCTTGCCTACTTGGTTTATTAGCATATTCACATTAAATTCTTTTGGATCAAACTGCCACATTAGTAGTGAATTTTTCTACCAGGCTGCCTTCCTAGAATTGTCTCAGTATCCCTAGAGTTTACACAATTTGAGTTCAGTCCAACTTCTACACACTAGGGAGAGAGAGGAAAAAAAAATCTTGAATTATATTGAAAATATTTGCAGCAGGTGTTTAATTCTTTTACTCAACACCCATTACAATATATCTCTACCTTACCTTTTTGTATAATAGTGTCCAGAAAACTAAAAAAAAAAAAAACAAAAGTCTTTAACTTGCTGCTAAGTGCAGAAATGTCACTTTAAATTTCTGGCAATGCAATCATGCAAGAAAAAAGCAAGAAAGAAGAAAGTTGAAGAGTTTCTTCCTTCTGTGTGGCTTTTAATAACAAACTATGGAGTTTTATATTGGAATTTTAAAGGTTACCTTATTTATACAAAAATCTGAGGTCTACATTACAATTACCCAAGGAAGCATGATGAAACTAACCGTTTCTGAAAAGAAGCTCTTTTATAGTAAAGTAGTAGAAAACAATGGGCGATGAAAGGGGCTGGATAGCAATGGTGAAGTTTTAGTGTGCTGGCCTTAGTTTCCCAGCTGTTGAGCTGCCAGAGGCAGTGGCAGTTGTGTTTTTATTAGAGTGGTACAATGGTGTTTCAGAAATCTTTCCAAGCTCTTTTGGCAAGGTTTTGTGGTCATTTTGAAGACTCTGCAATTTATGCAATGTCCCATATAAGATTATTTTCTAAATAAAGTGTATTCTCTTGTATCTGAAACTAAAAACAGTAAGCAGTACGGTTATTGGTAGCATTATTAAAAGCAAGGTGTTTGTTCATTTTTAAGGACAAGAAAGGAAGGCAAGAAAGGTGGACTAGGCTGTCTGAAGCTAACAACGCTGGAAAGCTCAGAGAAAGATATTGACAACCCCAAGGTGTTATATCCTCAGGCAAACTCAGGCTCAGGAAACTAGGGAGCTCTTTTCCTTTTGTAGCCACAGGATTTACATACTTAAAAACTGGATTCACAGTTTTACCCTGAACCTTCCTGAAATACAAGACACATTGAATTTAAAGCCTCATCAAGCCTCCTATATAAAAAATAAAGACACTGTTTGGGATAGAGGACAATTTCAAAATTCAAAATGGACCCACTTGGCATAGTTGAAGCAAATCTATTCTCAGGTGACTTTGTGTGTCTAATCAAACACATAGCTATGATATTCTTGGGAGAATTATATTTAAAGTTATGCCTCACTCAGAAAGCTAGTACATAAAATTTAAAATAAAAATGTATCTTTACAAGTGTACCTTTGTGCTTCGTAATTTTATAGCTTTGAGGTCTTTTTACCCATAATATTAATGAGAGTACATTTATATGACAATATTTTACCCTGAAACCTATACACTTAATTACATAAACTATAATTTTACTTCAGTTTCAAAATTTATTTCAGATTTTAAAACAACATATTAACACAGGGATATGTGAGTAATAAAATAAGCATCCAGAATGCAAAGTCAATATCAGTACTTCACTAATTAATCTACAAGAATGCAAGAATTCGGTTTTAAATCAGAGCTTTTTACTTATATATAGTTATAATAAAACAAATGGAAGTAGTAAGATTATTTCATATATAAACTCTAATTCAACCAAAGTGTTACTTCATCCAGAGGCATGAACACTGATTGGGAATAAAGATGGCATAAATATACTTGAGAAACTCAGTTATGTTTTACACTACTGCAATCACCTCTTGCTTGCCAAGCATTAACTCTTAGTCCCTTCATCTACTTTCCAGAAGTACACACCAGAATGTCCTTTTCAAACACAATTTTAATTATGTCACTTCCATGGTTAAGGTTTTCAATAATTTCCAATTGTTCTTAAGACAACAACTACATTCTTCTTATGGCCTATAAGGTCTTACGTGGTCTGATTCCTGCTTACCTATCTAGACTCATCTCTCACTGTTTTTCTTCTTGCTGTAAACTACTGCTGTGCTCCAGTACAATAGGTCTCAACCCACACGGGGACTTTGTGTAGTGATTTCCTGAAACAATTCCCACTCTCTCCTCAACTTAGGTAACCTATATTCGTCCTTTATTTTCTCAGAAAAGCTGTCCCTGGACTTTTGGACTAATTTATATTTCTTTTTTACTTGCACTCATAGCATCATGTGTTTTGCTTTGATGACTTATTTTTTATCTGTAATGTTTGATAAAGTCTCTCCTATTATACTAAGTTCCGTGAATGTAAAAATTCATCCTATCTTTATATTATTATTGTTAATAATTACAAAGTAAATGTCCATAATTAGAACTGTGCAGAGTTGGTACTTATTTAATGCACTTTGCATAAAGAAATGATTTCTATTACCATTTTATGTATGTATTTTAACAATAATAACATTTTTTTCTATTTATTTAGTGCATATAGTGTAGTTTGCCCATGCAGATGTGGTCCCATGAAAATGTTATGTCCAGATATTGTTCTCATGTGTCCTACTTCCTACCTTTGTAGCTCCTAGGAAAGAGTAAGCTCAAATGCAGTTGCTGTTATCTAGTTTGTTCATTTATAGATACAATTCAAGATCAAGATCACTCAATGGAATGCAATTAATGAGAGTATCTTGTGGAACTAATCTAAAGAAATGCTCACTGATGGGGTAATAGTAGTCATCCCTCGATATTCTCAGAAAACTGATTCCAGAATTCCCCTCAGATTCCAAAATCTACAGATGCTCAAGTCCCTTATACAAAGTGGCAGAGTATTTGCATATAACATATGCACATCCTTCTGTATACTTTATCTCTAGATTACTTTACATAATACAATGTAAATTATATGTAAAGAGTTGCTATACTGTATTATTTTTTATTTCTATTGTTTAGTATTATTTACATTATTTATTCATTTTTGACTACTTTAGAGCTGCAGTTGGTTGAATCCACTGATGTGGAACCTGTGGATATGTAAGGCTGACTATAGGTAGAAAAGAAAGTAAATAAATTCGTTGTTTTGAAACTAAATAGCAATCAGTAAGAAGAGAAAATAAATTCAGCTTATTATTTGATAAATATTTACTGAGCCCTTAGTATGTTATTTGTATCTGGGATCTAGTGGTAAAGAAGACAATTTGTGTCTAATACAAAGTTTAGCTTATTTTGTACACTGAAAACTTGTATCAAATTTATGAAAATAAGCTAAAATTGATATGGATTCTTAGTGTAGATTAAAAGTTAAATCAGTAAAAAATGTTCAGCAGATTGTAGGTAAAGATCTAAATGGAATTAAATGTATTTCTATTATAAGTAAGATGAACAATAGCATGTAAATAAATGACGATAATTTTTATATCCACAGATACTAAAGGTTCAGTAAAAGAGTTGTAGGTTAATAACTGATGTGTAGTACCTGATAATGAAGAAAGATTAAAAATTATTTGACAAGTTAAACTACAATTATTTGAAATGTTAAAACATATACACTCTCCATAATGTATCCTCAGATCAGATTGCTACGGATAAGAACAAACAAGGAAAAATGGCAAATTTAAAAATAAAAATAAAAATGAGACTTGAGCAACTGTGGATTTTGGAATCCAAGGGGTGTTCTGGAAATAAATATGGCTAATAAATTAGAGGTAATGATTTAGATCCCATAATTCTAACACGGAGAGAAAGCCAAATGATACAACTGTAAAAGGAAGACAAAATCTAGGAAATCATTGAGACTTACCCTCATAAATCTACATGTAGGAGTCAGTATTAAAAATTATTACTTAATAGCTTCTGTGCTTATGTTACTAAAATGAGATCAGATTTGAGAAGAGGAGAATAAGAAATTTAGTTAAAGAAACTCCTATATCTTTCAAGCTTTGTTGCAGAGAACAGAATCCTTTTTAGCTAGTATAGCACAATGACATTTTATAAGAATGGCTATCTTACATAATTTCTAGGACACAGAGAGAATCAAATTTATATACTATACAGTCAGGAACAAATGAAGCTGTATGAAACACTTAACTGTATGCAGAAACAATTGCTAAAGATGCTGCCACTCGCTAGAGACCAGTAACTGGTTCTTTGTCACAGATGCCTAAGAAGAAAAGCCACTCGACGAAGTTCTCTCTGGGAACAGATGCCCTGCTTTGTCAAAATATCATACTCCAGACTAACTGCAAATAAATCTGACAAATGTAGTTTTTGGCTTTCCAGCATTCATGGTACCAGGAGACATGCTAGAGGGGATTGGAATAGGTGTGGGGAGCCAAACTGTTGTATTTACTGCAACCTGGCATTCACTGGCTCTATTCATCAGGATCCCAACATTATAAAAGAAATGTATAATGAAATATGACAGGCATTCTAAAAGAGCTCTGGGGATAGAACTCTAAGGTAAGTAGAGGTTAGCTAAGCAGGACCATAATAGATATGCTTTTAATTATTAGTTTCTCCAAATGGCTGTAGAAAGTAGGGAGGTTAGGAGTCGTGGGCAGGGTGGAATATAAAACCGGTATATTTAAACGATAGATGATTACGGTGATCTCAGAATACAAACTGTCAAAAAGTAGTTTAAAAAATATTTGGCCTATGAACACAAGAGCAATAGTGTGGCTAAATGCATATGATTTTGATTAAAAAACAATATGCAGATCAGTTAACCTCAAAAGGGTGGTGAAGGCAAAGCTCACAGGGCCTTTATTATCTCACTGAGGTTTTTAATTAACATGAATCTGCAAATTCTATTTGGAATGAAAACCTTGGAGGACAATAATTCAAGAAGATTTTACAAGGGACACAGTTTGTGAATTCAGTTGGTAGATGCCAGTTTAAATTTAAGTTTGAGAAGGCAGGTATTGATTGTATTTAGGAGGACAATCATCTGAATAGATGCTGGAGATCAGTCAAGGTAATAGATTCAGTTTAGTTTGTTAATTATATATCATGAGGTGCTAGAATAGGTTAAAAACTTTAAGTTCATTAATCATTACAAAAATACCTCTTGAGAAGACAGGAATAATCCCAAGGGAACATCGAGATGTGGTTATCTTACATTCTTCTGTTAGTCTGTTTGGGCTGCTGTAACAAAATTCCCAGACTTGGTAGCTTATAAACAGAAAATTATTTCTCACATTTATGGAGGCAGATAAATCCAAGAATATGGCACCAGCAGATTCCATAGCTAGTGAACGGCCGTTTCCTGGTTTGTAGATGGCACCTTCTAACTGTGTCCTCAGATGACGGAAGAGGCAAGGCAGCTCACTTGGGCCTCTTTTATAAGGGAACTAATTCCATTCATGAGGACTGTACCTTTATTATCTAATTGCTTCCCAAGGCCTCACCTCCTAATAGCGTCATCTTGGGGGTTAGGATTTCCCCATAAGAATTTTGGAGTGACAACTTTCAGACCCTAGCAAAGACATAACATAGGTTGCAGGTGAGTCCCAATGAGATTTGAGGTTTCTGAAGTACACCAAGAAACTGCAGATAACACATTCTATTCCAGAAAGTAATGGTAGATATTAACTTACTGAGAGATAACAAACTATGTTTCTGCAATGTTCAAATGTTTTAGAAAGGCTAATTCACAAACCTAATGTTTCTTGGAGTCTTAAGAGTCTTACTAATTTTATGTAGCCCATTATAAGCTACAAATTCTAATTGTTCTCATAATAGCAGTTTACACAGATATGATAACAGAGGGGACTCTTGAAAAACTATAATTATCTTAATTATAGCAAATTGATTCATTCATTCAAGAAATATTTAATGATTGCCACATTCTAGGCACTGTGTTACAACAGTAAGAAAAACAATATCTCTGATCTTCTAAAACTTTTAATCTGGATCTCCAAGACAGACGGCTTTATGTGCTATGAAGAAAAGTAAGACAGGATAAGGGAGATGGAGATTGGATTGATGAGAAGGGGATTTATATTCCATATAGAGCATTCAGTCAAAGTCTCAGGAACATTGTAGTAGGAACCTAAAAGATGGAGTAAGATGTGGTTGTTTAAGAGATGAGAATTCTAATTAGAATAAAAATCAGGGTAAATGACTTGCGACAGAAGTATGATTTTTATAATCAGTAAGAAAGGATGCCTATCTGCCTGGAATGGAGTATAAAAGGAGAGAAGAGAAGTGAAGTCAAGAGCTAGAAGGCCAGTTCAAAATGTGTTGTCCATGGGAACAGAGTTCTGAAATGAGTTCTAATTTTATCATATATCTACTTCTTTTTAGAACATTTTTTTCTTTTTTTTTTTTTTTTTTGAGACGGAGTCTCGCTCTGTCGCCCAGGCTGGAGTGCAGTGGCGCAATCTCGGCTCACTGCAAGCTCCACCTCCCGGGTTCACGCCATTCTTCTGCCTCAGCCTCTCCGAGTAGCTGGGACTACAGGCGCCCGCCACCACGCCCGGCTAATTTTTTCCACCACGCCCGGCTAATTTTTTGTATTTTTAGTAGAGACGGGGTTTCACCGTGGTCTCGATCTCCTGACCTTGTGATCCGCCCGCCTCGGCCTCCCAAAGTGCTGGGATTACAAGCGTGAGCCACCGCGCCCGGCCGAAAAGTTCACAAATTCTAAGTCTAAAGACTTCATGCATTTTTGCAAAGTGAACCTATCATGTAACTGCTACTATCATAAAGATAGTGAGTAGGTGGTCACTCAAGCGTATGGCCTGGAATTTAGAATTTGATGAAACACGGTACAGGCAAGCAGGGGGCTCTGTGGTAAGCATCACAGAACCTGAAAGAATACCAAGATCACAGAACTTATTCGCCTCTTGAAAACATTTAGAGAATAAAACACATAATATCACTAGTATACCAGGTATAAACAATAAAATAGAGGTAAAGTATCCAAGATCCTTAGAATTTGATAGAAGTGGTTAAAATAGTTCTTAATAAAACTTAGAATAAAACAATGTAATATCTAAAAGAACAAATTTTTGAAAAGTGTAAGGCAAACCTTTCTCTTATTTTCTTCACATTACTATTACTGCATAAAATGGGATTTTAAAAAATAACTTTCCTACTTTGGGACAGTACCTGTGAGGCCTAATCATTCCTTCACACAGGAAAATAAGCAACATTTCAGGAGAGATTGGGGAGCTTATTATGCATTAAATTATTTTATTCTGGAGGTGAGGCTTCAAAAAGCAACCTGATGGACCATTGGCACTCTACAGAGTAATAGGTTGTGAGTTCCCAAAGATAAAGGCTTTCTACCAGTATGAACTAATCTAATTTATTTTCAGGGGAGAATACATATTTGTTTGAGACAGAAGGCTTAAGTCTTGCATACGATAAAGTTAAATAAGAATAAAGGGCTTGAAGCCTCCACATGCTAACAAGTACAAAAATGTATAGAGTAACTACAGAGACTTGGAAAAATAAAATAAAATGTAAACCCAATGAGTCTCGGTTTTTTCTTTCAAAAGGCTCAATAATCCATACCTCATGTTGTGTCCGGAATTGGTGGGTTCTTGGTGTCACTGACTTGAAGAATGAAGCTGCCGACCCTGGCGGTGAGTGTTACAGCTCTTAAGGTGGCGCGTCTGGAGTTTGTTCCTTCTGATGTTCGGATGTGTTCGGAGTTTCTTCCTTCTGGTGGGTTCGTGGTCTTGCTGGCTCAGGAGTGAAGCTGCAGACCTTCGCAGTGTTACAGCTCTTAAGGTGGCATGTCTGGAATTGTTCGTTCCTCCCGGTGGGCTCGTGGTCTCGCTGGCTTCAGGAGTGAAGCTGCAGACCTTCGTGGTGAGTATTACAGCTCTTAAGGTGGGGCGTCTGGAGTTGTTCGTTCCTCCCGGTGGGCTCGTGGTTTCGCTGGCTTCAGGAGTGAAGCTGCAGACCTTCGCGGTGAGTGTTAGAGCTCACAAAAGCAGTGTGAACCCAAAGAGTGAGCAGTAGCAAGATTTATCGCAAAGAGCAAAAGAACAAAGCTTCCACAGGGTGGAAGTGGACCCCAGCACGTTGCCACTGCTGGCTCCGCAGCCTGCTTTTACTCTCTTATCTGGCCCCACCCACGTCTTGCTGATTGGTAGAACCGAGTGGTCTGTTTTGACAGGGCACTGATTGGTGCGTTTACCATCCCTGAGCTAGACATAAAAGTCCTCCACATCCCCATCAGATCATTTAGATACAGAGTATGGACACAAACGTTCTCCAAGGCCCCACCAGAGCAGCCAGACACAGAGTGTCGATTGATGCATCCACAAACCTCGAGCTAGACACAGGGTGCTGATTGGTGTGTTTACAATCCCTGAGCTAGACATAAAGGTTCTCCACATCTCCACCAGACTCAGGAGCCCAGATGGCTTCACCCAGTGGATCCTGCACAGGGGCTGCAGGTGGATCTGCCCACCAGTCCCGCACCGTGCGCTCGCACTCCTCAGCCCTTGGGTGGTTGATGGGACTGGGCACTGTGGAGCAGGGGGTGGCGCTCCTCGGGGAGGCTCGGGCTGCGCAGGAGCCCATGGAGGGGGTGGGAGGCTCAGGCATGGCGAGCTGCAGGTCCCGAGCCCTGCCCCGAGGGAAGGCAGCTAAGGTCCAGTGAGAAATCGAGCGCAGTGCCAGTGGGTCGGCACTGCTGGGGGACCCACTACACCCTCTGCAGCCACTGGCCTGGGTGCTAAGCCCCTCATTGCCCAGGGCTGGCAGGGCCGGCTGGCTGCTCCAAGCGCAGGGCCCGCCAAGCCCACGCCCACCCGGAACTCCAGCTGGCCTGCAAGCGCCCTGCGCAGCCCTGGTTCCCACTGGCGCCTCTCCCTCCACACCTCCCTGCAAGCTGAGGGAGCTGGCTCCCGCCTTGGCCAGCCCAGAAAGGGGCTCCCACAGTGCAGCGGTGGGCTGAAGGGCTCCTCCAATGCCGCCAAAGTGGGAGCCCAGGCAGAGGAGGCACCGAGAGCAAGCGACGGCTGTGAGGACTGCCAGCAACGCTGTCACCTCTCAATGTAACTATTTTTATCTTACAATTGCGCTTTTGACATTCTCTTTGATGTGTCAACTAATCTGACTCCATTCTTGCATTCCTATCTTTTTCACTCAAACTTTTTTTCTGTTGCTGTCTGAAATTCCTACTTTATTATCAAAAATGCATCCCACCTTCAATTTCTTTAATGATTATTTCCTGCTTCTTCCATTCTTAGGAGAAACTAGCTTCCCCTGCAGTACTATCCGGTAGCAACTGATCTTTTTCTAATAGTTTGTACACTGCACTATGTAGAAGTGGAACTCTTGTCTTCCTCACTGAGTGTCTGCTGGACATGTAAGATTCTGCTAACTTATAAAAAGGCAAAATAAACAACAAAACCAACAAATATGCACATGCACACATACAACTCAAACTTCTTTCTTGAGTTTTGTCTACTACAATCGTCTGATTTTGACTATTATTTACAAATATCCTGATTGTGCCTCCTCATTTGCTGAAACAATTGGATCCTGTTGAGTCATGCAATTGCTTTGGCCCACACAACACGTTGAACTCAGTTCGCAGAGGTCTCATCATCTTCAAACATCCCCTCTATTTCACTCTAACTTTTCTCCATAGCCATAATGTGATATTTCCCTTAATCTGCTCTACTTTTCAGCAATTAGAAATCCTATTCTGTGAATGAATTTCCATTTCTTCCACTTTATTCATTAAATACTTTCATCTAAAAACCTCACGTATACCTCTAATATGCACGTATTTCTGTTTATTTGCTGACAACCCTTAAAATTTTGATTTCATGAGCCAAGCTTTTTCATTATTCTCTTGCCATTATTTTAATCCCCTTGATTCTTAGTCTTTTATTGTATTTATCCATAAAAATTATACCTGAAGACAAATCAAACTTTTTTTTACATTTTCTCTGCTCCATGGACATAATCATAAAACAGGGATGCCTGGTTTTAGTATAAATTCATGGTCACCAAACTCAAACCATCACTTAAAGCTGCCAAGCACTTTTATTTAGTTCCCTTGTCCCATATCCAAAAAAAAAACTATTTCAAACTTTCACTCCTCTCAGATCTCTGAGTACCCCCCACATCTCACCCATGGTCTTCAACAAATAACTTTGTATCCTAAAATAAAAAAAAAAGTAAAAGAAGAATGGAAGGAAGGAAGGAAGGAGGGAGGGAGGGAGGGAGGGAAGGCAGGCCCAGAGCTTATTCAATTCCTAACAAAAGCATTTACAAATATTTTTGCTTTGAAAATCATAGTTTATTCTCTTATCCTAAAACACAGCAGTTTTCCTCTGCTAAGATCAACTCCTTCACTTATTTTTTACCTTTTATGTGTGTACATTATATTCTAATGGTCTCTGATACTTCTATGTTCTCATCCTATTCCTTTGTACTAATATCTTCCCATCAATATGATCAGATCACCATGTCTAATGGCACTGCCCAGACCTCACTAGTATCTCTTTTGTTTTACAATGAATATTTTGAAAGTATGGCTCTTAGTATCTATTTCTATTTCTTATTATTTTACTCATTTCTCAACTAACTGCAACTTCCACCCGTCCATATCACAAAAACTGCACTTGCTAAGTCACACGTGGAATCCATGTCTCCAAAACAAATAGGTATTTTTCTAACCACCAAATTGGTCACTTTAGAGGTATTTTACTTACCCCTTTGTTTCTGAGACACTAATTATTTCTGGCGTTTCTCCTATACATCTGTTTGCTTCCTTTCAGGCTTTTTTTTTTTTTGCCAGTTTCTCTTTTTTTCCCCTCTATTTCTTGGTGCTTTACTCACCCCATACTGTACTTTTAGTCAGTCCCACACATCCCAACTTATAACCTGCATATTTGTGACTCTCAATTCTGTACTTTAGTTATAGCCATCTGTTTGTACTTCCGAATCTATACACAATATTAAAAATACCTCACACATTGTATATGTCAAGCACTGTTTACAGTAATTTGCAAATATTCTCACTGTATCCAATGAGGTAGGTATATGGAGTATTCTCATTATTATATATAGATAATAAAACAGAAACAAAGAATACAAATAACTTACTCAAGTTTACACAAGTTGTGGGAATGAAATTTAGATAATCCAGTTAGTCTCCAGTCTATGTTCTCGACTACCACACTACAGTACTTCCCCAGCTGCCTAGCCAATATTCCCATATGGATGTCCCCAAAGATTATCAACTCAACATGTGCAATGTTGAATTCATGTTATTATCAAATATTACTCATTTTGTAGTTGTTCTATTATCAATAAATGACATTTTCTATTTAGCAGATAAAGAAAAAAACCTGGATTTATACTTCACACATTCCTTCCCAGGACAATTCATATTCATCAATCCAGTGTGTTTTAATGATTTTAGAGTTTAACAACTCCTTTAGTGCCACATTACCACAACTCAAAATAAAAAATCTCTTGCCTAGGTTGCTATAATACTTTTCTAACTTGCTTCTTTACATCCAGCCTCAAACACCAATTATTTTCCCTTACTGGAATATTCAAATCACATGTTATTCTAGTGCTAACAACTTATTAAATTGCCTCAAACTATTCTTTTCCCTTACTGGAATATTCAAATCACATGTTATCCCGGTGCTAACAACTTATTAAATTGCCTCAAACTATTTTTAAAATAAAGTCTAAAGTTCCTTATATGGGCCACACTTTACTCCTTTATTGACACTAGACAATATTCCATGTGGTAGACTCTCTCTCAACCTAGATATCTGGGTAAATATATACAATAAAGAGTCCTCTCCCCTTTCTTGAGGTACAATTTAACCAAGAGAAATAAATTTGAATGTATATGTTTTGATTTTGTTATGTTGACTGTTATTAATACATAAGCCTAGGGAAATCTGATTAATACCCTGTACTCCTCAGTAGTTGGCACCTTGAAATTATTTGATTATTTGTAAATATTTATTTTAAAATTTATCTTGCTGGTAGACCATATCTTGATGGAGAGAGAAGTTTTAACAGTCCAACTTAGCCCTGTGCCTAAATAAAAATAAATAATAGCATACATAGATAGTGTATATATTTTTATATTATGAAAGTACACGTGTGTGTGTGTGTGTGAGTATTATATATATATAAAGTCTCTGGCCCCATTAATCTTATACTCAAAAGAAATAAAACAAATATGACCGTTAATGTGCATGAAGTTTAGGTGCCTGATAATAAAATGGAAATGAATATACACTGCAGATAAGCATCAATATGTTAGAATTTTCCACCTCACTCATTTGCCTTTTCATATTTTGTGACATAAAGACCTTTAAAAATATTGTAACTTATTATGTTTACACATTTTCTTTCTTAAAACCTTTAAGCAGAGAAATTTCCAAAATTGTGAATGAAAGTAAGTTATATGAAGTTATATTTTACAGCATTATGTTATTGCTGATCAGACAATGAAGAAAATTTCCAGTATATTTTTTACTTTATATTATTATTTTCTTATTCTCTCACTTGAGAACCTGAGTAAAATGATGTTCTATAGTGCTAGAGAGGTCACATAGAGGAAGTGAAAGTTCAACTAATATCTAAAAAATGGTATGGAGTTGGACAGGTAACAACAGCATACATGAAAGTCTAGAAATAGGGAGAGATTGACATTGTTGAGAAATTTAGACATTAACAATATAGATGGATTCAAAATGTGAATGTGCATGGGATGCAGGAGAAAGGGACAGAAAAGAAGGTGGAGAGACAGAGGTAGGTTACAGATAATAAGGGACATACAATCTACACTAACAAGTTTTTTTTAAAGGAATATAAAATCTTTGGAAAGTTTGAATAATGAAATGACTGTTTCATGATTTGGGCAAACATAGCTAAATAAAACCAACATGATCTTTAACGTAATGAAGTTAATGATACAGTGGGACTCAAATAAGCAAATTATAGTTCCAGTTCAAAATGATCATTTTTGATTATTTATAGGGAATTCACCTGTACAGTAGAGTTTTCCAGAGGCTACATAACGTGATATTATAATATTTTGAATATCCAAAATGAGACTCCAACTGGTTCCATTAAGCCAGAAATTGAATAGATTTGAAAAAATGTAAAACAACTATTCTCACGAATTGTTTGCTATGAAGATACTTATTTCTCATAAAATATAATTTATGTTAACATACAATTGGTTTATTGTTTTATAAATAAATGAATTAAAGTTCTTAGTCTTAATGAAGATAAGGTAATTATAAATAGAAATAATTTACATAAACAAAAGATTGTGGTGACCTCAATGATTGTTAAGGATGGCAAGGGATCCTGAAACCAAAACTTTTGAGATTCATTTTTCTATTGGGTAGTGAATTTAAGCTTATAATATTTTCCTTTTTAAAATTATTATCTGTGTCCCTCTCCCTTTTTGATTGCCTGTGCAATCAATGATCCCTAATTAGAGAAGGAGAAACTACTTTTTTATTTATAAGAGATTCTCCAAAATACAGAAAAAATTTAAGCAAATTTACTGTTCATTTTATAGAGTCTGTGCTATTTGTTAAACATGCATTACATATATTTAGCAAGCCAAAAATAAGATTGTCTCTAGAATTTCTAAAAATGTATGATGCCTTGCTAGCTCTATAGAACATCTACTGTCTTACTATTTAACAAATAGTTTTTTTTCCATGAATCAGATTGCATGAATATCTAGAAAATCATAACTTCTTGCAGAGGTTTTCTAACAGTTAACATATTGAAATAATATCCCTCCTCAAGGATAGAACACATATTTTAGACATACCTATATGTAGGAAAATTTATGTCATATAGGGATGTTCAAGTCAACTGAGAAAAGGAAACAAAAATTAAGTAGGAGACAGAAAAAGAAATTCATTAATGTGCGTATATATCAGTGCATGTTTTATATGACCCAATTACCTGTCTCATTCCTTTCTCTTATCTCTTCTGTTTTCCCACAGAGTAATTTATATGTAATTATGGTTTGGAAAACTGGGACAGAGTCTGTGAAAGTCTTAACACTTGAAGTTTTATCATGTTCTTTTTCAACTTAAAGTTTAGAGAGACATTCTTAACCCAAGTCTGTCTCTTAAAAACTCTGGTTCCAGGATAACTGGACTATAAGAAAGAGCACGTATGAGAGATGCAAAGAACTGGGAAGTAGCCTAAATTTAGAGATTGAAGACACAGGATTGGGATTATTTCCTTCTTCACAGCCAATAATCAATCATATCCTGAGTATTTTATAATAAAAGGAGAATTCCAAAACTACTATTTCCTGTAGTTTCAGAGGCAGCAAGGCATAATATAATGAACAAAATCATGAATGTTTATTCAAACAGACACAATTGCTAATTAAATTTTGTGATTTAATTGGCGGGTGAATGTAGGTAACTTATCTATGTGATAGTCTGGTTACTCATTAGGAAAATGAGCATAATGTTACCTTTCAGGGATGAGTTTTAATGATAACATGTATGGATATGTTAGAACAGTCTATGGCATACAATAGGTGTCTGAGAATTTGTTTTTCTGATTTTGTCATAAAACATTCCTGTATGAAATGCCCAAGAACATGTGGTTTCTTTACAATTTGAAGCATTGTTTTAATACAGGTTAGATATTTAATATATATGAAGTTTAGTGCTAGTCATATTGATAAATTATTTGAAAACATAACTCCCCCATTACTAATTTTTGTGATTTACTTTGATGAATCAAAATTTATACTGTGGTGAAATTTTTTAATCAAGTTTTAGTATCTAATAAAAATATAGTCAACATAAATTATGTTTTCCTTTTTACATGAGAAGACATCTTTTTTGATAACATTTTGCTACAAATGAGATTTATTTTATGAAAGAAATCTCACTTTAGGAGCAATGGTTATTTATATTAACTTCCTTCAAATGTGTATATATATATATATATATGTCATATTTTTCTACTGCCTTGAAATTCTTAAATAAGTGAATAAATGGTTGATTTACTTTTCATGATTAAGCAATATGCATTCCTTTTATAGTAATGCACTTAGCAATATTCAACTTGGGCTATTTATTCAAGTTTTGGATTTACAGTCACACATAAAATTTGATGGTTAAAGAGAATTTTCTAAAAATGTGACCCTAAATCAATCTGTATTTTGTCTAATTTGGCTTTGTGTGATAGCAAATAAAAACTGGTTGTTTTAAAACTATGTCTATTTAAATCTTAGAAGATATGACACAATTGTGCAACACAACAAACAGCCCTAGAAGAAAATATAAAAAACTAATTCTGGGGCGTTTATTTTACAATTCGTTTCCTTTGAAATTTGATAGTATCCACGTGTGTGTGTGTAAATATATAGAAATTATTGAGTCATATTAAGAAATTATATATATACACACACACACACGGAGAGACACACATGCAATTTAGACTTGTAAAAAAAAGAATAGAGGAAAAAGAAAAATAAATTCATAAATGTGCATATATATCAGTGCACATTTCATATGATGCAATTACCTCTCTAATTCATTTCTCTTATCTCTTCTGTCTTTTTCACATAGTAATTTCTCAGTAATTAATGCTCCCACACACAAACACACACAATTAAGTCTTGTATTACCTAAATAAATGTGTCAACATATCTCTGGAAGTTTGAGATAGCATATGAGACAGTGGGTCAAACCAGAGAATAAACATGGAGCATGTTTTTGGCAGTTCAATTTACCTTGAAGCTTTTAGGGAAAATATTATTTCAAAAACTATGGACATATTATGGTACATCATGGAATTATGAGTTTTTAAAATAAACTCAAACATTTTTTAAAAAGATTTGCTCTTAAAGGGTTTCTTTGGACTATTACCTAAGACTACTTTGATGTTGGGAGCATATCAATGGAAGTATGGAGAAGTATCACTTTTAACTATTACATTGGTTTCATGTTTCCCGTTATAGATAGCAAAATTATTTTACGGATGCTATTGACAGACTGTGCTGATGGAAAAATTTAGTTTCACATAATTTGTCTAATTGTACATTAACTTAGCCTGGCCGTACATGGGCTCCCAGAACATGATTCCACAATAATTCTCTGACTTTAATTTCCATGTCATTATTGCTATCCTCTAGTTTGATCCTCTTTAATATGCCTATATGTTATAGAGCTGGGAAGTAAATAATTGGTCTTATATGTCATTTTTATTTTATGCGTATATATTAAGCTTTAAGAAATAAAGGCATATTTTCAGTGACATAAATGAAGTTGATGGTCTAGCCAGATCTAGAATCCAGGTCTCTTTTTACTCTAAACTCTGTCATCCCAGTCATGATAAAGCCCCTGCCATCCTTAACATGGGATGTCCTTTTCTCTTTGTTTTATAATCCCACCAATATTTTAAGATTATGAAACTGAAACTTTTTTTTTTAACTAAGTAGATTCTGATGAATCATGTAATGAATTTAATTGATTTTTTATGCAAAGAAAATAGTTACCTTAAATTTCAGCTCTTCAAAGTATTGCTCATTTGTAAAATTATACAAATGCATTTACTCTTCTAATTTATTAATATTTTGATGAGAATTATCTAAATGTTCTCAACAGTATGAATGAATACAAGTTAGGCAAATTGATCATTTGGGGGAAAATGCCTTTTCAATCACTCTGATTTCAGTTTAATTCTGTAAGCTTTTCAAAACTGAAAAGTGTTTGAAAAATTAGTGCAGCTTTTAGTCATTACATATAACCCTAATTATTTGTACTTTTACCCTTTCCTGATGAAACAGAAGCCTTTTCAAGTAAGAATATATTGTTAATGAAACAAATCCCACTAGTTCTTAATGGGCATTTTTCACTTAGATTGGTCATAATCTCAAATTACTTTTAACAAGCTGTCCTGATAAAGATACATCCAATTTGGTATAGAAAGCGACACTAAAGGAAGCACAGAATGATTGAAATTGTTTTAGAGACTGCAAATCAAGCATTTTTACTTTCATAGTCAAGTGTAGTTTCTTTATTGTAAATCAAAGAAATTTCTGGTTGACTTTAATTGGTAGAATACATTCATTATCAAAAGTTTCTTTTCCAAGGGTATTATATAGTGTGATTGAAAAATGACTAGTAGGTAATGTGTGAATTTTTAATTAGGTGGCTTCTGCCATCCCTAAGACTTTTTAGAAGAAAACTGAAGTAAAACAATTTTAATGAAGAAAACAATGTTTTTCTTAGAGGCCTATGATTTATTCCTCCTCCACTATCTCTCTATGGCTCTTTTTCACCCCGGCAGTTAATTAGAAGTACTCCAAATTTAATTGCCTTTTCAGAAATTGTGGAACTCATCACTCTGCGTGATTTTAGTCCTGAACCCTAACTTCTCTGTACTTATTATCATTGATGACCTCTTTGACCATTCTGTGTAGTTCTCTTTCCATGTGCTGGTTTGATGTCAGCATCATTTGACCTCTCACAGGGCCTTTCACCCAGTTAAGTAAAAATTTACAACTAGTTGGTGAGCCTCAATTGCTTACTGCTAATTAGCCTTGCTCTTAGTCTGGGTTGGCATGCCTTGCCATGTCTGTAGTACTAATTATGAAATGAAGGGATGTAATGTATAGATGGAGTCATTTTAAAATTCAACTTTACATCAGATATCCAAGTCATTATTCTTGAGGCAGATAAGTCATGTCTCCTTGTCTTTTGTTATTAATTATTTATATATATATATATGATTCAGATTTATTACATTTAATGGTCTGTGGACTTAAACTGTGATGAGATGGTTACAGATACTACAAAGTTGAATCTATGGTTGAATTCTGCTACTCAATCAATATGACAAAGAAAGGAATAAATTAAAATACCTGCAATTTTATAGGGGGAAAAAATCACTGAAAATAATTGGTATTGATAGCATCGAGTTCCAAATTACATTCAACATCTATAAGGTGGTGCCCTGCAACCACTTAGATAAGAGAATTTCAACTTTGCTTCTTGCACAGAAGCATTGGGGTACTTCTGACCTTAACCTAACATGAATCTTGTTCATCCATTACCATATACAGTTTAATAAATGAATAGTTCTGTTACCAGTGGAGGGTGTCCAGGTTCTTGGCGTTTTGAACAAATAATTGGATAAAACGCACAAACAAAGCAAGGAAAGAATGAAGCAGTAAAAGCAGAGATTTATTGAAAATGAAAGTACATCCCACAGGGTGGGAGCCAGCGAGGCAGCAGTTGAAAGGCCCTGGATTCAGAATCTTCTCAGGTCCAAATACCCCCCAGAGATTTCCCATTGGCTATTTGCTGTTCACCCCTTGTAAATGAAGTGGTGGCCTGCAACCAATCAGGAGTACTTTCAACTTCCCATCTGCTGTGCAGAAAAGGTGGGGGTTTGCAAAGGGAGTAGCCTCCAGTCCTTTTGCTACTTAGGAATGGAAAGTTAGGATTTTCCTTTCAATTTAGTTCTAGGAAGTCAATGTGAAACGGCTTCAGATTCCCTGACTCCAGACCCTATTCTCCTGCCTCAGTTCTAGTAGTTGTTGTTTTTAATCGTTTTCTCAGGTGATTCATGAGAGGTTTGACATCCGTGAGGAAACAAATAACCTATTTGTTTTCATTATTCTGATTTTCTTTTCCATTAAGTAGCTGGAGATACTAAAGAGAGGAAAAATCGAATTTCCAGTTGTATGAATTTGTAAAATATGAATATATTAGAAACAAAATAATGAGATATTAAAGTTGTGAAAGATCTATCACTTAACAAAGTGTGAGGAATATTATAGACCTTCAGAAGATGTTTTGTATGGGTTGTATAATCTAGCAGACCCTTCTGATATTATTTATTTAAACAATTATTCTGAAAATTATCCTTAAAATATTGAAACATAATTAATAAGCTCACTGTGTTATTTCGTGTATGTTACATTACATATTTTTTCTCTGAATATAGTTGTTATACATGGGTGTGCCCTGTTGATACTGGGAATTTTAAATAACTGATTAATATGGTAAGGTCTCTAATAGAAAAAATGGACAACGTGAAAAAACAGATGAGTAATGTAAGCAAAGAGATGGAAACAGAATCAAAAGGAAATGCTAGAAATCAAAAACACTGTAACAGAAATGAAAATGCTTTTCTTTTTTTTTTTTTTTTTTTAGTCTCGCTCTGTCACCTAGGCTGGAATGCAATGGCACGATATCGGCTCACTGCAAACACAGCAACCTCAGCTTCCTGGGTTCAAGCAATTCTCATGTCTCATCCTCCAGACTAGCTGGGATTACAGGCGTGTGCCACTACACTTGACTAATTTTTTTTTGTATTTTTAGTAGAGACGTGGTTTCACCATGTTGGCCAGGCTGGTCTCAAACTCCTGACCTGAAGTGATCTGCCCACCATGACCTCCCAAAGTGCTGGGATTACAAGGGTGAGCCACTGCGCCTGGCAAGAATGTCTTTAGTGGACTCATAACTAGACCAGAAATGACCAAAGAGTCAGTGAGCTTAAAGATATCCCAATGAAACTTTACAAACTGAAGTGCACATTTTATTTAACTTCTAGCATATTATAATACACACTTTTAAAACACTAAAAAAGATTCATTTCACTGTGTTTAAAGCCATTGCAATTGTTTTGCTCAATTAATTTGAACACATATTGGTATTTGTTTGGGGATAAAATAAAAAACATCTTATTTTCCCAAAATATTTCAAAGTAAACATGCAAGCTTCCTATTTGTTTTCTCATAGTGTTTTTTGTTGTTGTTGTTTTTTGGTCCATCAGCTAGGTAATTTAACTAGATCACACCAACGAACAGCAGAGCTCTTTTAAAAGTTAGGTCACACCAATTCCACAGCTTTATGTGCTAATTACTATAGTGTGCAAAAATAATTCAACATTAAATATGTGATTAATAAAATATAACAACTGTTTTACACAGACAAGAAATTTATATAATCAAGTATAATGAATAGCAATCTATGTATAAGAGATATAGTTTGCCATGGAATTTAAGAAAAACTTGATTAAGTTCTGATACTTTCAAAAAAAAAAAAAAAGAAAGAAACCTGAAAATAATGAAGAATTTTTATAGTAAAAACATAGGCTGCCCCAATGTTAATTTGTATATTTTAAGTAGTGACCCACTTACTTTGCAAATACTGTAATGCTTTACACATGGCATTGTGCCTCTGTTCCTTGACCTTCCACTATGGCTGAGCATTATTACACAAAGTGGAAATGGTGATAAGACCTATATTTTACCTTCTCCGTAAAACATGTAGTTTTCTTTTGCTATTGGTAGGTAACATACTACAAAAAAATCCTAATCTTTGAAAAAAAAAATCATGACTGTCTTTTTGCTAAATCATAAGTGAAAGCTCCAGGAAAGATAAATTAGAGCCTCTGTTGGTCTTGCATCTCCAGCGGTCTCCTGAGTAGACAGGAGGTGTTGATAAGTGCAACACTCGCTGCTTCCTCAGCTCTCACTTCTGAGTTGTGTTATCAGCTGCGGGGCTGTGCTCACAGGGGGCTTTAATCTTCTTTTGAGCACTCATCTGTTTCTTCCTTTTTTATTTGCTCTTCTCCCTGCCCTACACACCCTTCTTGATAGCATCTGCTATTTTCACTATCTCCATTTGATTAGCTTGCTGTCCCACAGTGTTCCGCTCACTATGTATTCCAAATGATTCCAATTTGCTTTTGATTTTAAATTAAAATTAAAACAGCTGTTTTCAAATGAACACCTCCTATATCCCAGGGTTTGTGCTTGAACCTGTTGGATATTTAGAAAAATATATAGATTCTCCTCCCATTACTGAATACAAAGCATAAAGGTAAGAGCAAATCCTCTTCATTTTTTAACTCTAAAGACTTCACTTGGACTGAAGAGCTTAAATTCTCAAAACTCTCTCTGTCCCATTTTTACAGTGATTGTAGGCCAATATCTTATGCAAGTGTTTCATCATACCTCGGGGCTAACTTAAGGAAATAAAAAAAAATCATGTTTAAGATTCTGGTGAGTCTTGGTTCAGATGAGGCTGATCACCCTCAAGGAGAAGATTCTTGTGTAGTATTTTCTGTGTTCTGCTTCTGGTAGGTGCTGCTTACTTCCTGAGGCATAGTCTAAGTGTAAGACAAGAATTCAAGGAATTTCTCCTTTCCAGAAATGTCAAGCGGTATTTCACTATGGGTCAAGACAACCTCTTCACATTATGTTGTACATAGAAAAGAATTTTTCTTCCTCACTAAAAAGAGGGGCTGTATTGCTTTCAAAAATTAATCTTGACTTATGAATGAGGTTTGTATGTATGTCCATGCTTTGCTTTAACAGCTATCTTTTACATACCTAGATCAGAAAGTAAGAGAATCTTGCTATGAGGGATTAACTATTTGATGTTCTTTTGTTTGGACTGTGAGGGCAATTGTAAGAAATAAGCCATTTTATTATTTTTTCTTTCCAGGGTATTAAGTCTCTCCAGCTAACCACAGGAGAGAGTGGAGAGCTTAGTGAGGAGATAGAATAATGAAAAGAGCACATCCTGCCACTCAGTCACTGTTGCATGAGTGCTGGATATTCAAGACACACTGTTTTACTTCATATTCTCAAGGCTAGTCATTTTCCAAAGCAGAGCCAGATGCCATGGTTGCTGATGCTGGAAGATAACTTGAACCCCAACCCAGGAATCAGGTTCTATTCTTTTCTCCATATTGGCATCTTGAATTATTTTAGTTCCCTAATCCCAACTATTTTTCCAGTTAGGAACCTATAACGACTCAAAATGATCAATCTCCTCTCCAAAGACTACCTTCGTAAAACACATTGGTCAGACAATGTTTGTTGACAAGATAAAAAAAGTTCTTATTACATACTTTACCAAGGGTAATAGATGTCTTTTTTCACATGTTGGTATAATCAAAAGATGTCTCAATGGAACCATTGAAAAACAAGACAGAGATTACACTAAATGCAAACAAACTGAATATGTCATTTAAATAACTGAAGTCATTATACTTATTTATAAAGCATACAAATTATATATACTTTATCAAAGATCCACCTCCCATATAAGGATGAAAAAAAGTTGAAAGGAAAAACTATTAACATATGTGAATACAAATGATAACCTGGGTATACTGACGTACATATTAAAAGTTTGCAGATTAAGGCCGGTCACGATGGCTCACACCTGTAATCCCAGCACTTTGGGAGGCTGAGGCAGATGGATCACTTGAGGTCAGGAGTTTGAGATCAGCCTGGCCAACATGGTGAAACCCCATCTCTACTAAAAATACAAAAATCAGCCAGGTGTGGTGGCACACACCTGTAACCCCAGCTACTCAGGAGACTGAGGCAGGAGAATTGCTTGAACCCAGGAGGTGGAGGTTGTAGTGACCTGAGATCACACCAGTGCACTCTAGCCTGGGCAGCAAAGCAAAACTCTGTCTCAAAAAAAAAAAAAAAAAAAAAAAAAAAAAAAAAGTTTGCAGATTAAAAAGAGAAATAGAATTTTAAAATCATGCTGGAAGATTTTATCACACATCCTTTAGTAGAAAAATATTTATCAGAGAAGATTGAGAAGAGTTAACACAATTAACGAATTTGACTTAACTGACATAGAATGTCTCCAAGAATTGCAGAGTATGCATTTCTTATCAAGCATATATAAAGTATATTCTGGGCCCTGTATTGAATCTCAGTGAAGTTTGAAGTATTGAAATCATACAGAGAACAACTTCAGAGAACAATGGTACTACATTGGAAATCAGTAATAAATGGGTACTTTTTAAAATGTACCTCCATGTTTCTAAGTGATTAGTAATCAAAGAGGAAATCATAATGGGATTAAATACATGTTGAAGTAAATATAAATAATAAAACCTGGTCTATTAAAACTTGTAAATTTTAGCCGTAGCTAGACTTCTATTAAGAACTAAAAAATTAGGACCAGGCAAGGTAGCTCATGCCTGTAATCCCACCACTTTGTGGACCCAAGATGGGAGAATTACCTGATCTCAGGACTTTGAGACCAGCCTGGGCAACATAGCAAGACCTTGTCTCTACTAAAAATCAAAAAAAGAATAAAAGAGCAGTGTGAGGTTGGTACACCTGCAGTCACAGCTACGTGGGAGACTGAGGTGAGAGGATCACTTGAGCCTGGAAGATCGAGGCTGCTGCTGCACCCTAGACTAGATGACAGAGTGAGACCCTGTCTCAAAAAGAAAGAGAGAGAGAGAGAGAAAGAAAGAAAGAGAAAGGAAGAGAAAGAACAAAGAGAAAGAAAGAAAGAAAGAAGAAAGAAAGAAAAAGAGAAAGAGAGAAAGAAAGAAAGAAAAAGGAAGGAGGGAAGGAAGAAAGATAGAAAGAAACAGATAATGTTTTAGTTTTCTGTTGCTGTGGAGAAGCTACTAAACACTAAGCAACTTTAACAACACAAGTCCATTATTTCATAGTTCTGAAGGTCAGAAATCTGAGCAGGTACTAACTGGATTTTCTGCTCAGTCTCACCAGGAGGAAATTTAAGCTTGATTTCTCCCGAATCTTGTGGTGCTCTTCTGAGCTCATTGGTTGTTGATAGAATTCAATTCCTTCTGGTAAGTCCGAGGTCTTCAGCTCCTACGGGCCATCCTCCATTCTCTGCCAAATGGCCCTCCGGACAACATGATAGCTTTCTTTCTTCCATGTCAGTAATCGAAAATCTCGGTCACTTCACCATTTTTAATATGCCTTTCTTAATAGTCCAGGCCCACCCAGAATAACCTTCATTTTAATTAATTCAAAGTCAACTGACTAGTAGCTTAATCATAGTAGTGATATGCCATCATATTCTACTCTCTTGATATATTACTTCTCCCATCCACATTCAACAAAACTATACGTGACCTGTACATCAGGGAGAAGAATCTTGGGGGACACCTTAAAACACTGCCTACATAGGGATAAAAAGAGGTTATATGCTATCAAGAACTTTATTCTAATCTACTTAAATAGAGAAAATGAATATTTTTAAAAAACACAATTTGCCAAAACTGATAGAATAAATTAAAAAATTAAAACATTCCTATAGCTATGAAAGTAACAGATTTTGTGATTGATTGATTGATTGATTGATTGATTTATGAGACAGAGTCTCAGTCTGTCGCCCAGGCTGGAGTGCAGTGGCATTATCTCAGCTCACTACAACCTCCACCTCCTGTGTTCAAGTGATTCTCAGGCCTCAGCCTCCTGAGTAGCTGGGACTACAGGCACGTGCCACCATGCCCAGCTAATTTTTTGTATTTGTAAATGGAGACAGGGTTTTGCCATGTTGGCCAGGCTGGTCTCTAACTCCGGATCTCGAGTGATCTGCTCGACTTGGCCTCCCAAAGTGCTGGGACTACAGGTGTGAGCCACCGTGCCCGGCCTCATAATTTTTTTTTTAAAGTTCCACAATAAAAAAAATCCTTGCCAACATTATTATTAAGTTTCTCAAATATTTTAACAAGTAAATAATAAATTCTGAACCATATTTTTATACCAATATAAACGAACTAAAATAAGATGAGATTATTAAAATAAAAGACAATTGCATGGCAATATCATTCATGAATACAGATATAAAAATATTTGACAAAATATGAGCAAAACAAGTCTAGCTACAAAAAAAATAGATAATATATCATGATCAACTTAGGCTTATTCCTGCAATGAAATGTTGGTTAACATCTGAAAATCAATCAACACAATCCTACATTGTTTCATTTATTCTAAAGGAAGACAGCAATATAATTACCACCAGGAATCAGGTGCATACATGCACCAACTATTCATGATGAGAATTCATAGCAAATGAGAAATAGGAGTTATCTTAGGTAAGTACCCTAGAAAAAAGAAGAATCTCTAAGACTTGTTTCTAATACATAATTCATATGCTTATGCTTTATTGAAAACCTGTTCTTCCAGGAAATACTATAAAGGAGAGAACAAAAGCTGGGGAAAGGACAGAGCAAAGATGAGTTTTCTGTTCAAAGATTAGCTTTATTGTCATTCATAGGTAGCATCTGGAACATAAACAGCCAAATTGTTTTTTCTCTCTTGAAACAAGATAGCTGGGCTTCGAATCTTCATATCATTCAGTTTTCTGCTATCAAATGGAATATAACCTTGCATATTTCTATATGCAAGCAACCTTCCCTTAGCCAAATGCAATGTTCTGGAGAAGATCTCAGGATTTAGCTATTAGCCACAACACTCGCAGCAGCAAAAATAATATTTGGACCATGAACTAAGCATTCATTCTTGTAAGAAAACATCTTTAATGTGATAAAGTTTATCTACAAAAAAAAATCCCCCAGCCAATAACATATTTAGTTGGCAAATATTTTTTCACTTTGGGATCAACAATACACCTATCATCATATACTCTATATTGTATAAGAATTCTAAGCCAGTTAAATAAGAAAATAAAAAACTTTCTTTTTATTTTTGTTTAAGTTGTAGATTTGTATAAAGTTGGGCATATGTTTGTTACAGTTGGTTAATAGATATTATTTTTCTAAATCATATTTTAGAGGAACTATATCCTAAAGTAATATCATTGTATAAATTACTATCAAATCATGTAATGATAATTTAAAATCAACAGACAAATATGACTTCTGACAATTTATAATAAGAAAATGAAAGTTCCTCATTAATTAAAAAATATATTATATATATACATACACACATATGCACAGATATTAATGTTGTGTGTATGTGTATTTGTGTTTTTTTCTCCAAATTTTAAATCCTGATAAAAAAGAAAAAATACAAACTGAAATCAATTATATCTAGTACTTATTATGGACTAATTTATGCAATAAATAGAAGTATCATGTTTCCTATAATTTGCTTTTTAATGGTTTTATTAAATTTTACAAATATGCCACAGAATGTTTTTATTGTAATTTATTATTTATTTATTTATTTATTTATTTTTGAGACAGAGTTAAGCTCTTGTTGCCGAGGCTGGAGTACAGTGGTGCGATCTCGGCTCACCAAACCTCCACCTCCTGGGTTCAAGCGATTCTCCTGCCTCAGCCTCCCAAGTAGCTGGGATTACAGGCATATGCCACCATGCCTGGCTAATTTTTTTTTGCATTTTTAGTAGAGATGGAGTTTCTCCATGTTGGTCAGGCTGATCTCAAAATCCTGACCTCAGGTAATCCCCCTGCCTTGGCCTCTCAAACTTTTGGGATTACAGGTGTTAGCTACCATGCCGGCCTTTTACTATAATTTTTTAAATTTAAGGAAATTAGAGAAAGAAGCACTTTTTTTCAAATTCATACTGAAATATAACTTTTTTTTACATTTAAGCTTTCTTGTTAAAACATGCTTTGCACATATAATACTAAACTGAAACACCAGATGGAAATGAATATTGGATTTAGCATAGATTTATATTTAAAGTTTTTTATAAACTAAGCCTAAGGGAATTCTGGAAACATTTGATTATATTTCATGTAATATCTGAACTTTCTTAGATAACTTAAAAATAATAAAGTAGAAAGCTGTGTTACAGAACATATTCAAATAAGACAATATTTGGCTAAATAAAATTGCAGACTTCTTTTTCTAGTCATAATATATGTATTCATACATATATATGCATGCATATATGTATCTGTATATGTATGCATAGCTGCATATCAACACATAAATTTATACATGCACACATACATATGGGGGAGATGGTTGAATTTTGCTACCACTTATTTTTTCTCAAAATTTACTAACAAAACATAATACAAATAATACATTTAGAAAATTTAAGCACAAAAATATTGAAAGATACAATTGACAACAATTTTAGTTATTCATTGCTGCCGTAACAAATTAGCATAAGCAGTGATTTTTAAACAACATATTTTATTATTTTACAATTCTGTCATAAGTCATTTGAAAGGGCTAAAATCAAGGTGTCAGCTGGCCCAGTTCTTCAGAAGGCTTTATGGTCTAATTTATTTCCTTGCCTTTTCCAGATTATAGATGCTACCTGCATTCCCTGGCTCAAGTCCTCTTTCTCCAACTGCAAATCTAGATACATAACATCTTTTCTTTTTTCTGACCTCTGCCTCTGCTCTTCTCTCTCTCTCTCTCGCTCATCTCTCTCTTTGCCTCACTTCTCTGCTTCCATAATCAAATCACCTGTCATGTATGTGATCCTCCTACATATGTCTTATAAAGATCTTTGTGATTGCATTGGTCCCAGCTAGATAACCAAGGATACTATCCCCATCTCAAAATCCTTCACTTAACCACATCTTCAAAGCCTTTTTGCAATGTGTGGCAATGTATTTACAAGTTATTGGGATTAGGACATAAACATTTTTGTGGGGAGGCTGTTATTCAGTCTGCCATAGCTATATGACAGCTATTTCTAAGAAAAAAATAGTCATGCCAAATAGAAAATTAATTGTCAGTCCTATGGGGAAAAAAAAAAAAAAAACTTTCAAATGATTTTGCAAGAATTAAATGAAGTTCCTAAAAATGACGTATTTCTTACACAAAATCTTAATGTTAACCTGATGTCAATCTACTTAGAAAGATAGAAACCTTTATAATAGTATTTCTATATGTAGGCTAAATTACTAAAATAAATCAAAAATTAAGACATGAAATTAATTAAACTTAGGGGTAGAAAGTAAAATAAGTGAAACATCTGTAGAACCAAAGCAAGCTCAATAAAAATTCAAGTTGTTTTGTGGATATTAACAAAGTAGTTCCAAAATTTATATGGAAAGACAAAAAAACTCAGCCAAAAACAACATTAAAAGAAAATGACATCAGAAGACTGAGACTACTCAACTTTAAAACTTACTATAAAGCAATAGTAATCAAGACAGTGTGGTATTGGCAAAAGAACAGATAAATAATTAAAAAGAACCAAGTAGAAATTCTGGAGTTGAAAAACACAATTGACAGAGTAAAAAATGCATCAGAGTCTCTCTTCTATTTTTTTTTTTTTTTTTTTGAGACAGAGTCTTGCTCTGTCACCCAGGCTGGAGTGCAATGGAGCAATCTCGGCTCACTGCAAGCTCTGCCTCCCGGGTTCACACCATTCTCCTGCCTCAGCCTCCTGAGTAGCTAGGACTACAGGTGCATGCCACCACGCCCAGCTAATTTTTTGTATTTTTTAGTAGAGACGGGGTTTCACCGTGTCAGCCAGGATGGTCTTGATCTCCTGACCTCATGATCCACCCACCTCAGCCTCCCAAAGTGCTGGGATTACAGGCATGAGCCACTGCACCCAGCTCATCAGAATCTCTTAATAGTAGAATTGATCAAGCAGAAGAGAGAATTAGTGAGCTTGAAGACTCATTATTTATTTATTTTCAAATAGCCTAAAGACCATAATAACATTGAATATAAATGTACTAGACACTCCAATCAAAAGACATAGAGTGGCAGAAGACAGGCTGTT
Organism: Hylobates moloch; assembly: GCF_009828535.3. Lineage (NCBI taxonomy): Eukaryota > Metazoa > Chordata > Mammalia > Primates > Hylobatidae > Hylobates > Hylobates moloch. The sequence continues at coordinate 122,404,735 of NW_026652278.1, forward strand.
TGAAAATAAATCGTTAGAGGACACAAAATAAAAAAGACTAAAAAAGAATGAACCATGCCTATAGGGTCTAGAAAACAGCCTCAAAGGGCAAATCTGAGAGTTGTTGGCTTTAAAGAAGAAGTAGGGAAAAAGATAAGAGTAGAAAGTTTATTCAAAGGGATAATGACAAAGAACTTCCCAAGCCTAGATAAATATATCAATATCCAATATCCAAGTACAAGAAGGTTACAGAAAACAAAACAGATTTAATCCAAAGAAGATTGCCTCAAGGCATTTAATAATCAAACTCCCAAAAATCAAGGATAAGGAAAGGATCCTAAAAGCAGCAAGAGAAAAGAAAAAAATAATATACAATGGACGTCCAATACATTTGGCAGCAAATTTTTCAGTGAAAACTTTACAGGCCAGGAGAGAGTGGCAAGACATATTTGATGTGCTGAATGAAAAAAACCTTTTACCCTAGAAGAGTATACCTGGTTAAAATATCCCTCAAACATGAAGGGGAAATAAAGACTTTCCTAGACAAAAAAAAGCTGAGGGATTACATCAACACCAGACCTGTTCTACAAGAAATGCTAAAGAGAGTACTACGATCAGAAAGAAAGGTTTATTAATGAACAATAGGACATCCTGTGAAGAAAGGCCAGGCATGGTGGCTCACACCTGTAATCCCAGCACTTTGGGAAGCCAAGGTAGGTGGATCACTTGAGATCAGAAGTTTGAGACCACTAAAAATATAAAAATTAGCCAGGTGTGGTGGCACACACCTATAGTCCCAGCTACTTGGGAGGCTGAGACATGAGAATCAGCCTCTGGGAGGCTGGGAGATGGAGGTTACAGTGAGCCTAGATTGCACCACTGCACCCCAAGCTGGGAAACAGAGTAAGCTCCATCTCAAAAAAAAAAAAAAAAAAAAAGACATTATGTGAAGGTATAAAACTCACTGGAAATCAAGTTTACAGAAAAACACAGATTATTATAACACTATAATGGTGGTGTGTAAACTACTTTTAGCCTAGGTAGAAAGACTAAAAGATGAACCAATCAAAAGTAGTAACTGCAACTTTTCAAGACATACAGTACAATAATATATAAATAGAAATAACAAAATGCTAAAAAGCAGGAGGATGAAGTTAAAATATACAGTTGGTATTAGCTTTCTATTTGCTTGTCAGTTTGTTTATGCAAGCAGTGTTAAGTTGTTAACAGCTTAAAATAATGGGTTATAAGATAGCATTTGCAAGCTCCATGGTAACCTCAAATCAAAAAACATACAACGTATACACAAAAAATATAAAGCAGAAAATTAAATCATACCACCAGATAAAATCACCTTTACTAAATGGAAAACAGGAAGAAAGGAAATAAGTAAGAGAAGACCACAAAATTACCAGAAAACAAATAACAAAGTGGCAGCAGTGAGTTCTTACTTATCAATAATAACATTAAATGTAAATTGATTAAATGCTTCAATCAAAAGATGTAGAGTGGCTGAATGTATAAGGCAAAATCTAATGATCTGTTGCCTACAAGAAACATACTTCACCTATGAAGACACACACAGATTAAAAATAAACGAATGGAAAAATATATTCCTATTTCGTGCCAATGAAAACCAAAAAAGAGCAGAAATAGCTATACTTAAATCAGACAAAACAGATTTCAAGCCAAAAACTGTAGGAGAAATAAGGAGTCATTATATAATGATAAAGGGGTCAATTCAGCAAGATAATATAACAATTTGAATTACATATGCACCCAACATTGGAGAGCCCTGATAGCAAAGTAAATATTATTACAGCTAAATAAAGGTATAAACCCCAATGCAGTAATAGCTGGAGACTTCAATACCCAACTTTCAGCATTGGATAGATCTTCCAGAGAGAAAATCAACAAAGAAACATCAGACTTAATCTGCACCATAGACCAAATGGACCTAGTGAATATTATACAGAATATTTCATCCAATGGCTGCAGAATGTGCATTCTTCTCCTTAGTACATGGATCATTCACAAGGATAGACCATATGTTAGGTCACCAAACAAGTCTCAAAATATTCAAAATGCTGAAATACTCTCAAGCATCTTCTCTCACCACAATGGAATAAAACTAGAAATCAACAACCAAGATGAATTTTGGAAACTATACAACACATAAAAATTAAACAGTATGCCACTGAATGACCAGTAAGTCAATGAAAAAATTAATAAAACTAAAAAAATTTCTTGAAACAAATGATAATGGAAACCTGATATACCAAACCCTATCAGATACAGCAAAAGCAGTACTAAGAGGGAAGCTTATAGCTATGAGTGCGTACATCAAAAAATAAGAAAAACTTTGAATAAACAACCTAATGCTGCATCTTAAGGAACTAGGAAACCAATACCGAAACAAACCCAAAATTAGTAGAATAGAAATAATAACAATTAGTGCAGAGATAAATGAAACTGAAATGAATAAAACAATATAAACTATTAATAAAATAAAAAGCTGTTTTTTGAAAAGATAAAATTGACAAATCTTTAGCCAGAAGAGTTAAAACCCCAAAACTAAAATCAGAGATGAAACAATGAGGCATTACAACTGATATGACAGAAATTCAAAGGATTATCAGTGGCTAATTCGAGCAATTATATGCCAATAAATTGGAAAATCTAGAAGAAATGGTTAAATTCCTAGACACATACAACCTACCAACTTTGATCCATGAAGACATCCAAAACCTGAACAGTCCAAAAACAAGTAATGAGACTGAAGCTGTAATAAAATATCTCTCAGAGACAAAAAGCCGAGGTTCCAATGGCTTCACTGCTTAATTCTACCTAACATTTAAAGAAGATCTAATGCCTACCCTACTCAAATTATTCTATAAAATAGAGGAGGAGGGATTACTTCCAAACTCATTCCACAAGGCCGGTATAACCCTGATACCAAAACCATATAAAAAGAGACATTGAAAAAAATAAAAATACAGACCAGTATCACTGATGAATATATTGATGCAAAAGTCCTCAACAAAATATTATCAAACAATTCAGCAATACATTAAAAAGATCATTTATTATGACCAAGTGGGATTTATCACAGGGATGCAAGGATATTTCAACATACACAAATTAATCAATGTGATGCATCGTATCAAGAGAATGAAGGACAATATCCATATGATCATTTCAATTGATGTTGAAAAATCATTTGCTTGAATTCAGCATCATTTCATGATAAAAGCATTAAAAATTTTGGTATGAAAGAACATCCATCAACATAATAAAAGCTGTATGTGTTAGACTTTTAGCTGCTATCATATTGGATGAGGAAAGGTTGAAAGTCTTTCCTCTAAGATATGGAATGCAAGGATGCCCACTTTCACCACTGTTATTCAACATAGTACTGGAAGTCCTAGCTAAAGCAATTCAGGCAAGAGAAAGATATAAGGAGCATCCAAATTGGAAAAGAACAAGTCAAATTATCCTTGTTTGCAGATGATAAGATATTATACTTGGAAAAACCTAAAGACTTCACCAAAAAACTATTAGAACCAATAAACAAATTTGGTAAAGTTGCAGGATACAAAATCAATATACAAAAATCAGTAGCATTACTATATGCCAATAGCAAGCAATTTGAAAAAGAAATCAAGAAAGTAATCCCATCTACAACAGCTACGTACAAAATAAAATACCAGGGAATTAACCAAAGAAGGGAAGATGTCTACAATGAAAACTACAAAGTATTGATGCAAGAAATTGAAGAGGACACAGAAATAATGGAAAGATATTCATGTTCATGGATTGGAAGAATATTGTTAAAATGTCTATACTACCCAAAGCAATCTGCAGATTGAATGCAATCTTTCTGAAAATAATGGTGATACTCTTCACAGAAATAGAAGAAACAATTCTAAAATTTATGTGGAACCACAAAAGACCTAGAATATCCAAAGCTATCCTAAGCAAAAGAACAAAACTGGAGGAATCACATTATATGACTTAAAATTATACTATAGAGTTATAGTAACCAAAATAGTACAGTACTGGCATAAAAAAGACACATGGACCAGTGGAATAGAATAGAGGACCCAGAAATATATACATACATGTATTGTAAATTCATTTTTGACAAAGATGCCACAAACATACATTGAGGAAAGGACAGTCTATTCAATAAATGGTGCTGGACAAACTGGATATTCATTTGTAGAAGAATGAAACCAGACCTCTGTCTCTCACCATATACAAAAATCAAATCAAATTAAATTAAAAACTTAAATATAAGACCTCATACTATGAAACTACTAAAAGAAAACTGTGGGGAAATTCTCCCAGACATTTGACTGGGAAAAAATTTATTGAGTAATAACCCACAAGCACAGGCAACCAAAGCAAAAATGGACAGATGGGATCATATCAAGTTAAAAAGCTTCTGCACAGCAAAAGAAACAATCAACAAAGTGAAGAGGCAACCCATAGAATAGAAGAAAATACTTCCAAACTACCCATAATAAACAGAATATATAAAAAGCTCAAACAACTCTACAGGAAAAAAATTTAATAACCCAATTAAAAAAATGGTCAAAAGATGTGAATAGTTATTTCACAAAAGAAGACATACAAGTAGCAAACAGGTATATAAAAAGGTGCTCAACATCACTGGTCATCAGAGAAATGCAAATCAAAACTGCAATGAGATATCATCTCACACTAGTTAAAATGGCTTACATCCAAAAGACAATAAATAGCAAACACTGGTTTGGATGTGGAGAAAAGGGAACACTCGTACACTGTTTATGGGAATGTACATTAATACAACCATACGGAGAACAGTTTAGAGATTCCTCAAAATCTAAAAATAGAGCTGCTATGCAATCCAGGAATCCCACCCCTTGATATACACCCAAAAGAAAATAAATCAGTATATCAAAGAAATATGTGTACTCCCATGTTTACTGCAGCACTATTCACGATATTGAAGATTTGGAAGCAATCTAAGTTTCCATCTACAGATGAATGGATAAGGAAAGTGTGGCACATATACACAATGGAGTACTATTCAGGTACAAAAAAGAATGAGATCCTGTCATTTGCAACAACATAGATGGAACTGGAGGCCGTTACGTTAATTGAAATAAGCCAGGCACAGATAGACACATTTCACATGTTCTCACCGATTTATGGGAGCTAAAAATTAAAACAGTTGAACCCACAGAGCTAGAGAGTAGAATGATGGTTACCAGAGGCTAGGAAAGGTAGTGGGCAGGTCAGGGGAAATGGAAATGGGGAATGGGTGCAAAAAAATTAGAAAGGATAAATAAGACCTAGTATTTGCTAGCATGACATGGTGACTATAGTGAAAATAGTTTAATTGTACATATAAAAATAACTAAAAGTATAATTGGACTGTTCGTAACACAAGAGATAGGTGCTCGAGGTGATGAATATCCCATTTATTTTGATGTGATTATTACACATTGCATACGGTATCAAAATATCTCATGTAACCCATAAATATATACACCTTCTATGTACCTACAAAAATTAAAAATTAGTAACACAGGAAGCTTTGAGTAGTGCAGAAGTGAGAAGGTAAATGGAAACTGTGATTTATCTTCAATTTATCTGTGATCCTTAAACTGATATAAAGAAGAAAGTATCTTAATAAAAAACAAAACAAAATATGAAACATGTAGGCGGACTTAAATTTAATCAAAATTACAGGTTCCCAATTTTACATCTTTGTTCCTAACGGGTATGGACAGCAGTGTCTTGGCTTTCCAGTAGTAACTGCCAATGTATGTGATTAAATCCTCTCTCCATTCTGTGTGATATTCTCTAGTTAAGTATTTTACCTTTTGGAAATCTCTCAGTTTTATCTGCTAAACAAGACTCCTGCCCCTCATTAATGTTTTTATACATATTTATGTATTATTTGCCGTTCAACATTTTTGTCAAAGGGTCAATGTATGAAATATATGTAACATTGCGACTTAGTATTCACAAGCACACATGCATGCAACACTCGAATGAAACACAAGTCTGTCAACACAATGTTTAATCCTATTCTGATGCTTTCTGTTCTATTGTATCATAATCTTGTAGCTCTTATTCTATTTCTTACTGTGAAAATGCTGGTCCTAGAGGTACACTGAATTGATTTCAAAATCCACTGAAAGTCATGCCCAAGTATATAAAAACCATATTATATAAAAAGAGCATTAATTTTGAAAAGTTTACTGCCGAGATATTACAGTCATCCCTTGAGATCTATGGGGGATTTGTTCCAGGGTCCCCAGTGGATAACAAAATCTCTGTATGCTCAAGTCCCTTAAATAAAATGGCATAGTATTTGCATATAACCTGCACATTTCTTCCCATATACTTTAAATAATCTCTAATTTATTTATAATACCTAATGCACTGTTTACACATCACTGCGTAGATTTGACATAGTAATCAGCAAGCTATGAATTCAAGTTTTGCATAACCTCCTGGGATTTGTTTTCTGAATATGTTTGATTTGAGACTGGTTGAATACATGGAAGTATAACTCAGGGATATACAGGGCCAACTCTATTTCCATACCACTAATCTCATTCTCTAAATTAGAGTAAGTTTTCTTTAGAAACTCTTCTCTTGAATGAACCTAACAGTCTCATTCCCAAATCTCTCCTTAAACTTTCTGCACATTGGACACTGTTGACTTCATATTCTTTTTATTAATTTTTTTCCTTCTCATCCCATTGTAATTGTCATGTTTGATTGCTCTGCTTTAACTCTACCCAAAGCTTTCTGGCATTTTATGCTCTCATTTTTTTTTACATGGAGGCATAAACAATCATATCATCCATCCCTCTGTTACTTGAAATTCTAGCTCTTTTCCTTAAAGAGTCCATCTACATTCATAGTGCTAAATATCACACTAAAATTGTAGCTGTAAAATGTTTGATTCTTGCCCTAATGTTTCCTCGGAGTTTCATCTTCACATTCTACTTATTTGACATTTTCTTATTAATGACTATATGTAATTTCAAATTCTCCCTGTATTAAGTCAAATAAATTTCTTTGCCTCCAAACAAATGGTTTCATCTTACTTCCCTGTTTATCTACTATTATAAATCCTCAAGTTAGACATTGCTAAGTAAGTTGACTTTTTTCCTTCTCTTTTCTCCAAGTAACCAATCAAGACATTTAGTTAGCTGTTTTTCAGGATATTTCTCAATCAATTTTTTCCAATTCCCACTGCCACTTTCTTGCCTATTAACTCATTATTCTATGCCTGGATTGCTGAACTGGTTTTCTGAATAGTCTTCTGACTTTCAATTGTTTTCATTACTATTTGTAATTCAGACAGTATCTAGACCAATCTCTAATAACAGATTAGTCTAGCAAGCTTCTTAAATGTATCAGTGGTCCATTGCTAAGATAGTCTTAGAATTGAACTGAATCAAACCTTTCACAAATATTTCAAATGCATTCTTAAAGCCATCATGAAATGTATATTTTTATTCTGAAATGTTCACCCTATTCTTGAAAAACTACAAATATGAAAAAAAATTAAGTGTTTTAAACCAAATTTAAATTCAGATTTTCTATTTTTATTTTCTCATATTTAGGTTTTCTTTTTCAATCAACAGACATGTTTTCCCTCCTAGTTTAGTTCACCAGATTTCATTATTCCTTTTAGACTATGTTGCAAGCATTATTATCAACATGTCTTCTCACTCTAAATGCAAATCGACATACCTTACATTTAAGATGAATTATTTGTTTACACTTGTACTTCTGTATTCTAATTTTGCCACCTTAATTAATCTGAAATTACTGACTAAGGAGTTGATTTGAATTTTTTCATGTCAGATAAGCAATTTGGTGAACATGAGTAGGTTAACAAATATTTAAAATGCAAACATAACCAATTTTAAAAATCAAAATTATATTGTTTATAAATGGATAGCAAAACTAAAAATTGTGTAGCTAAGCAACACATGTTTAAGTAAAGATCATGATATTCTATGGACTTCATACAGAAATTGCCATGAACATTTTATGTACTTGAGCAGTTTCTTTTTTAAATGATGAGAAACTTCTTTTGGAAGTTAACCTTTAAGAAACTGCATTGAATATAGCTAAATGAGAATGTATTGTAACTTATCATAAATGGCGTTACTTCATAAGACAACATACTGCTGATATAGTTTGGTTATTTTTCCCCTCCAAATCTCCTGTTGAAATTTGTTCCCCCTAGCCTGGGCAACAAAGTGAGACTGACTCTACAAAAAAAAAAAAAAAAAAATACAAAAACTTAGCCAGGCATGGTGGCACGAGCCTGTAGTCCCAGCTACTCTGGAGGCTGAGCTGGGAGGATCACTTGAGCCCCTGGAGGCCAAGGCTGCAGTGATCTCTGATCTCACCATTGCATTCCAGCCTGGGTGACAGAGGAAGACTGTCTCAAACAAACAAAAAAAGAAATTAAAGATTTTCCTAAATGTAAAATTGATAATGCTCATTGTAGAAAGTTTGCAAAACAAAAGAATTTTTTAAATTAAAACTAGGCTACAATCATAGCACCCGTAGGTGATCACTGTTAACTTTCTGATGTGTTTTCTTTCAGATATATAGTTATTCAAGTTAATAAACTTGGAATGTTGTAAAAAAAAAAAAAAAAAGAAAAAGAAATTTGGTCCTCGGTCTTGGAGGTGGAGCCTAAAGGGAGGTATTTTGGCCATGGAGGGAGAGCCCTAATGAATGGCTTGGTGCCATCCTCATGATATTGACTGAGTTCTTACTCTATTAGTTCACAATGGAACTGGTTATTTTAAAAACCTGGCACCTCTTACCTCTTTCTCCTCCCTCCTCTCTTGCCATGTGATAGCTGCCCCCCTTCTCCTTCTGCCATGAGTGGATGCTTCTTGAAGCCCTCATCAGAAGCAGACGCTGGTGCTGTGATTCTTGAAAAGCCTGCAGAGCCCTGAGCCAAATAAACTTATTTTCTTTATAAATTACCCAACCTTGGATATTTCTTTATAGTAATGCAAACAAAGGCAGCTGCCCAGAAATGTCATTTCTGAAAAATAAAAATTGGCCTTATCAAATATTTAAGAAATAATACGTCTTTACAGCAATGAAATTCATTTAAGCTTCATGGTTTTGTAGTACCAAATGTGGGATAAGATAAATGCATTAAGATAAAGGCAAATACATTTATCTTAATGATATTTAAATAGGGAAATAATTTCATAAACCTATAATTACTTGATAAATATATGGATTATTATCATTAAATATAATTTTGCAGGGAACCAAAATAATCTAAGTAAAATATAACCCTTATATCCTCTCACTTACATTCTAACAAGAGCTAAATTTTCAGTGGGATGGCTTAGTTCAGGGATGGCATAGAACAAACAGTGGAGATCAACTACATAGGAGAGAAGTAGACTAGGTAAGTTTCTTGTAGAGAGGAATAACAGTTGGAGGCAACCAGACAGCATCAGGGAGCTCCAGGTTGAGAAACAGGTAGAGATTTTATTTAAGTGAGTATTGCATAGAGAAGGAGACCTGCTGAAAGACAGTGTTTCCTTAATGAAATGCCAGAAGGGCAAAAGAGATCCAGGCACCAGGATTATCTTTAAGAGTGACAGCATGACTGAACCCTGAAAAAGAAACTCAGTAGGAAGAAAAGATCTAGAATGGAGCATGAGGATCAATAGTTTCTTATTGCCAGCCGTGTGCTAAACATTGGCCTAAGTATTTTGAAAAAGTCATTTCAGTTAGTTAAAAATGCAAGGATTTATGTTTTTATAGTATTTAAAACTAAAATATAATAATTAAAGTTCACACAGAAAAATGATAGTGTGAATATGTTCTTTTTCTTGTTTCCCCTCTGTTCACCGCCAGCAGGTGTGACCAAGCTGTCACTGCAGCAACCCAAAGCTCTCCAGGACTGAGGCTGTGGGCTCCTTGGATGTCTCTCAGCAGAGCCTCTTTCTTCCTTCCATTTTCCTTCAATTTTTCCTGCCTTGTAAATAAACAACAGAGGGGCGGTGGAGCGCATGCCACTTCCCAGTTGCAATTCCTCCTTTAACTTGTGCACCTTATTACTGGCCACCAGCCGAGCCTCTGCTGTCGGGGTAGCTGCCCATAACAGGAGCGAGTCTGTCTCCACCACTAAGCACCCGGCTTCCTTTCTGATCGTTTACAATTTTATACCCTCTATCAGGCTAGATAGAGGGATTCTGGAGCTTTTGGGGTATCTCAGTACTCCGGGGCAGTCTGCAAGCAACAAGCAAGTGGGCAGCAGAGCTCCATATAGACTCCTGAGGCCATCCCTGGATCTCCCTGTCAGTTTCTTTTTCCCAGCCCATTTCCCTGGAATCCTGCTGCCCACGGCGATTGCTTCATCCCATAGACTGTGCAGCGGGAGTGCACAAAACTAAAACTCAGAAGCAGAGAAATTCTCACAAGGGAGTGTCCTAAACAGAACTGAGATGGGGCGGTTGGGATTCCAAAGAAAGAAGCACTAAACGCCAGGGTGATCAGTCCAAACAAAGCATTTATTAGAAGCACTCATGTGGAGAGTGGCTGCAGCAATGCTCGTGACAGACAGCGGGAAAAAAAAGATGTTCTCCCTAGGTACGTCCACAGTAAGGGGGGTCACAGTATGGAGTTTACATGTGGGCTTAAGGAATTTGGCTCAGGGATGGGGCCAGTTTCTCTCTACTAAGCCTAGATATCTTTATTAGTGCTTGAAGATGTTTAAGGCTGCTGTAAAAAACCTGCAGCTGGCTAGGTCACAGAGTAGTTATGACACTGACTCTCCATCAGGACACAGAAAGAAAGTGGAGGGATCTGGGAGACCTTATATCTTCATAACCATTCGCCTCTTAAATTAAGGCATGAGATTTATTGCCAGAGACAGTAGAGGGTCTCTGTATCAAGGCATTATATACTCTATGGCAGACAATTTTTATTTTTTATTTTATTTATTTATTTATTTTTGAGATGGAGTCTCACTCTGTTGCTCAGACTGGAGTGCAATGGCACGTTCTCAGCTCACTGCTGCCTCTCCCTCCCGGGTTCAAGTAATTCTCGTACTTCAGCCTCCCGGGGAGCTGGTATTATAGGTGGGTGCCACCACGCCTGGCTAATTTTTGTATTTTTAGTAGAGAAGGGATTGTGCCATGTTGGCCAGACTACTCTAAAACTCCTGACCACAAGTCATCTGCCCGCCTCAGCCTCTCAAAGTACTGGGATTACAGACTTGAGCCACCATGCCCCGCCAATGGCAGACAATTCTTTTGAGTTCTATCTATAGCAGTGCTGCTCAATAAGACTTTCTACAGTTGTGTAAACTTTAATTTTAAGTATTTCTAATTTAGTCACCTTTGGCTACTGGTCACTGTATTGGAGGGCACAGCATCGTATACAGAAGGTTTTCCTGTTCACTGTTAAAGTTTAGACATGAAATAGATATCATGAAAAAGGTTAATATGACATTGAGGAAGCAAAAGGAAAACTTACTAATTCTGAAACTAGAGACATATTGATGGAAGAAGAAAATACATCTCCCTCACTAGATTTGATCTAAAGAGGGATGTATATTACATAAGTATGGGAAGCTTTGTATAGAAATCCTTTGTACCCCAAATCTAATAAGTATACCTTTGATGTCGTCCTCAGATCATATGTGGTAGAACTATAGCAAAATAATATTATTAGGAATATTTGGTCCCTGTGATTTCCCTCAGATATTTTAATATGGTCATTTGGAAAGCATATATCTTGAAAGTCTCAGACAGGACTAGGCTTAACATGTGGGGTGACGTAAATTGTTAGTGTTGGCTCGACGTGCTTCACCTAGGTGAAGATTTCTGATGAGGGACACTACTGATACTTTGGGCTGGACATTATTTATTTTATGGAACTGCCCCTGTGCATGAATGTTATTTAACACCATATTTTTAGGGACTAAATTCATATGTATGAATGTATATATATGAATATACCAACGTTCTGTTCAATCCAGAAAAAAACTAGGTAAGAAATTATCAACTTTGGCATCAAGTGCCAGCACATTGCCCAGAAACAAAGATGTACCAGAGGACACAGTCAGCTACCACCACAAGTTAATTTAGCCTACCTACATTTAGACCCTCTACTCTCATATACCAATAAACAGTATTTTAGAAAGATGGAGCGAGTAGATGGAAATAATAACAAAGAATTTTTTCCCTTGACAACACAGAGCATTTTCTCGATTTAAACATAAAGAACTAAAACCTCATATTTCTACTACCCAGCATGTAAGAGCTCATGAATAAGATAAAATTAGTTATTTTATTATCTATATAATCTAGATCAGATGCCAGCAAACTATAGCTTGAGTGTCATATCTGGCCCACTGCCTATTTGTGTAAATAAAGCTTTATTGAAACACAACCCAAATCATTTGTTCATATATTATGTATAGCTGCATTTGTGCTATAAAAGCAGAGTTAAGCAGTTGAAAAAGGGACTGTAGAGCCCACAAAAATCTAAAATATTTATCATCTGGCCTTTTGCAGAAAAATTAAATTATACTGCATAACAACTAGCCCACAAATATCAGTAGCTTAATGCAATACGACTCTACATCTTGCTAATGCTTCATGTCCATTACAGATTGATGGGATTTATGTTCCAAACCACTGATCAAAAATCTAAGCTGATGGAGCTCAAGCCTCACTGTATATAACCCATGATCATCTTGAATGACACAATAGAGAAAGAAAGAGCTGGAGGGTTGCATAATGAGTCTTCAATATTTCTGGTTAGAAATGACAATAATGCACTTTCATTCACAATCCATTCCCCAGAACTAAACTCAGAATCTGCCTAACTAAAAACGGAATAGGAAATGTTGAAGTGCTTATGAATATTCAGTGAATAGTAAATGGCTCTGTAAAAGTTATAAAGAAAAAAAAAATTGAAGCTATATTTTTCTACTCCTCTATTTGATATGGAATAAATTTCAGTCCTGACTGCATGTCATATTCTCTCTGAGATATTTTTCAACTTTATTGTATTAGATTTTTATATCTTTTTAAATTGGAAGTTTATTTATGTTTTACATATTTTATATAAATTATATATACCTAAGACAGGCTACATATTTATGAACCAGATATGTAGATATATAATAGATATTTGTATATATGTATGTATGTGAATGTATAAAAATTTTTTGTTGAGACACCTCAGCTGGAGTGGAGTAGCAATCATGTCTCATTGAAGGCAAGACCTTCTAGGCTCAAACTATCCTCTGGCCTCAGCCTGCTGAGTAGCTGGAACTATAGGTATGTGCCAGCATACCCAGCAAATTTTTATTTTATTTTACTTTTTGTAGAAACAAGGATGCAGATATACTACTTTCTTGACTTTTGTGTTCTTAAAACACTTTTTACTTTGTTAGTTATTTCTATGAATAACATCTTCTGAGTCAGAGATGGCTATTCTAGGTTTCCAGGATTATTTCAATATTTCCTGTCTTTTCATGCAAATTTCAATTAAAAAAAAAAAGTCAGATCTCAAACTCGCATTCTAATCTGGATGCCCCAATGTCTTTGTGCAGACCTAGCTTTGCTGGAATCATTTATTAACATTTGGTAAAACAGCTGGGCCTTTGTTTTGAAACCATCTTCTTCCTTGTCTAGAGCTTCCCAAGTTCTTTTGATTTTCCTCTTCTCTCTCCATTCCTTCATAGACATTATCTTATTATGTCTTAAGGTAATTGGTCACTTCCTTTCCAACTACTGTGAACCCTGAATATCTGAGAGAGGTCTCAGTTAAGTTAGAAAGTTTATTTTACCAAGGTTGAGGATGTGTGCCCATGACATAGCCTCAGGAGGTCCTCATGAAATGTGCCTAAAGTGATCAGAGCACAGCTTGGTTTTACACATTTTAGGGAGACAAGAGACATCAATCAACATATATAAGATGAACATTGGTTTGGTCCAGAAAGGCAGGACAACTTGAAGCAAAGATGGGACAACTTGAAGTAGGGAGGAGGCTTTCAGGTCATTGATAAGATAAGATTTGTCAGATAAGAGACAAATGGTTGCATTCTTTTGAGTTTCTGATTAGACTCTCCGAAGGAGGCAACCAGATATGCATTTATCTTAGTGATAAGCGGGGTGACTTTGAATAGAATGGGAGGCAGATTTGTCCTGAGCAATTCCCAGCTTGACTTTTCCTTTTAACTTAGTGATTTTGGGGCCCCAAGATTTATTTTCCTTTCACAGTTTCCCCCTTTACTTTTAAAAAATTTTTTGGAGAAAGCATTTTAGAAGAAAATGAGTCTCTTGTCTCAGGTTTCATCTGATCTCTAATGGCTAGGACAGTTAATTCATAGATAAGTGGGTCCTGATTTATTAGGAAAGGTCATTTTTAGCAGATTATGAAATCTCATGTCCTATGAAGAGAAAATAGGAGGAAGAAGGGAGGAAAACAACAACAACCAAAAGAACATTCCTGGAAAATCAATATAGGCCACATTACTCTGAAGTCCATAAATCATTAGGCTTCAGGTATGAAAGTGTCTTGTGTATGTAAATAGGTTGCTGTTACTTTCTTCTGAAGTTTAACTTGTCTAGTGTCGGTTCACAGGGCTTTACAAAAGCACAGCTTAGCTTTCAGTGACTCCAAATTAGCAAAAACGTGAGAAAAAAGAAGAAAAGTAATAAAAACATTATTTTGAAGATTTGTAGCCAAGAAAAATTAGAATTCAGGCCAAACTGTAGAAAATAATAAAAATTGAAAAACATTAGGCAAGACAAGACTCTAACAACAGGTGTACTATAGGTATTTGGAACATAATTTTTCTGTCTCCAGTTTCCCATTTTCCCTAAAGACAAATCATGCTAGGACTGATCTGCTTTATTATACTTGGCTTCATTATTTATATACATGTATCAAGAATAATTATTTATTTACACAGGCTTTTAAATTGGCTTTGATGGAACTTGGTTTTATAGAAGGAATCTCAGGTAAGGCTTTCTTAAAGCCAAGCCAAATGATAGATTTATACCATTAAATACCTATGAGTTGGATGAGACTTGGGGCTCCTGGGCCTGTCAGAAAGTGACATTTTTACTTACCACAGGTCAGGAACCCTTTACTGGGACTGTATAGACAAGGGATGAGTCCAGCTTTCCAAAGAGGCTTTTATTGGCACAAGTCAAGTTTGATACCATAAAGGAAAGCACACCATTCCAGTCAAAGCCTCGGTAAGATAACCAGTTTTTCCAATTGTGTACTGTGGCAAATAAAAACAAATTGCGTACTGTGGCAAATAACAAGTATTTGCACTTATGCAAATAAATGTATTGCCATAAATTAAGAATAGTCACCAATAGTTTCCCAATTCTGGAGAAATTAGGTAGACAGAAACGAGTATGTTCTACATTTTGTTCATAAGAGTATACTAAATTTTTAAAAGCTGTTAATAGCTCTAAAGAAAAGTTTCCTTGACTTTGAAAAAACAAAACAAGGGATCAGCAATATTGTAAGCAAAATGACATAAAGATTTCTTCAGTCATCTATTAGTTCAGTCATATAGTTAATTCCTGTTCTGCTTGATACTCATGAAAATTTGAGCTCTCCATGAGTCCTGAAAGTTGTTCTCCTATTCTGATGTCACAGCCTCCAAAGTTATCATAAAACTTGTATTTAAGAGCACCTGTTAGAGTTTTATAGCTGACTATAAATCCTCTAAAGAGGACCAAAATAAGACAGTGATTGTCTGTGGGTGACAAAAAGTTTTAGGGCAGCTGTAGTCAAAGACACAACTGGCAAATAAATTTGTTACTTCTGTGGCAAACAATAATTTAATATAAGAATTGTAATTATTACTGACAATGTACACTAAGTCATATCAGAATTATAGGAGTTTCCCATAATTTTAAAATACATACCCAATAACATATTTATATAAACAGCCCAAAGACAACCAAACATCATATTATATTTGGCAATGTTTCTTATATAACTTTAATATCAAATAAGCCAAATTATGTCATTTTTTTAACTTTAGGGAACCTAGTATCTAAAAGGATTAATTAGGAAAGAAAATGACATAATTTATAATTTCATTTGGAAAGTTTGTCAAATATCAAAAGTTAAAAACACCTGATATCACATGTCATTATAAAACAAGTCATTCACTTGACCAGAGTGATAACTCAAGAATTAATTAAAAAGGTAAAATCCTTCATTCTTTGAGAGAGGAGACTTAATTTTCCAAAAAAATAAGCATTAATAAAACAGCATGAAATTAATTAATTTTATTTTTCAAAAATTTATAATCTATAAAATATTAATTTTGACCATAAGATATAACTTCCATAACCTTTTATAACCTTTAATACCTTTATTTTTTATCAATTTTTTTTTTAGACCAAGCCTCGCTCTGTTGCCCAGGCTGGAATGCAGTGGTGTGATCTCAGCTCACTGCAACTTTCACCTTCCAGGTTTCAGCGAGTAGCTGCCTCAGCCTCCCGAGTAGCTGGGACTACAGGTGCCTGCCACCATGAATGGCTAATTTTTGTATTTTTAGTAGAAACAGTTTTTCACCACGTTTGCCAGGCTGGTCTTCAACTTCCAACCTCAGATAATCTGCCAGCCTCTGCCTCCGAAAGTACTGGAATTACAGGCATGAGCCACTGTGCCTGGCCCTTTAATACCTTTATTAAGGAGTTGGTTAATGTTTCAAAAAAAATCTTGTTAATCTGACAGTGAGGCCCATATCCTGGCCTTGCATGAGTGTCCTGTTGAGTTTAATGATGAGTTTATAGAGAAACTGAACTTGTTTTATCTTTTAAAATTGGCCCTTACAGTCTCACATGCCCACCTCTTCCATGATAGTCCCTGGGCCTTGAGTAGTTGCATAGCTTTAATTCCTGGCCCTGTGTCTTAGGAATGCAGTTTATTTTTATTGGGATCTCCTACCGGGTCTGAAGATGAGGCTTTAATTGCTATCAGTGTTTAAGATTTATTAGGACTTGGCATCCTTTTTCCACCCAGGAGTTAAAGCCCTGTAACTCAAAGTCACAGGGACTTTAAAAGCACGTACAGAAAGATACATGAATGTAATAACCTTAATATTTTTTAAAAATTTTAATCTCAGTTTTTTTCCTAAGCAAACTAAAACTTAATAATAATGGCATGGGAATTGTTTCAATAAACCATAAAATCTGTTAGACCAGTTACCAAAGCCAAAAGAAAAGACCTTCTTCATTGCACAATATATTAGGTCAGAAGAAAACATTTCCTTTAGACCTTTAAGAAAACATTGTTAGCATTAAGCCACAACAAATAGAACTCGAGGAAAAAACTTATATGAGCTAACAATAAGTTGAAGGAGAGCATTACTATTTTGAGCTGTTTAAAAGGGGAGAGAAAACCAAAACCAGTGAGATGCAATAAAAGTTGAACTTTGGGTTAAAAAAGTTGAAAATATCTTATAAATTATTAAAAGTAAATCAATCCTTTTAAAAAGTCATTGTTCTAACCAATTATTTAGTGTATATACATATATATTTTTTACATCAAGCCCAATCTTTAGAAAGACCATTATAATTTTCCTTTAATAATAGACAACTTGATCATATAAAAGGGTTTTTTTTTTTGTTTGTTTGTTTGTTTTTGTTTTTTTTGTCTAAATCCTCTTACTGTGACTTACACAGACCATTCATGATATGCTTCAACTTTCTGGTTTGTCCTGAACATCCCTCTTTCTTAAATAACCAGTCATTTTATTCTAGGACTAAATTTACCACACAAGCTTCTTCTTTTATATAAAATTATTTGTCTTTAAACTTTCTTAACAAAAAATTAGCCTCTATTTATTATTATAATTTTCTTTACATATCTCTTATTTCCCGATTCCTTTTACCTTGTTTAATACATAACCTTTAAATATGTTTTGAATTAGACCAAAATTGTTCACCTTTTTAAAAAGGACACACTTATTTTTAGAATGAATGTCTTTCTACAAATAGACTTTTATTAAAAAAAATACCCAAATATTGAAATTTTTGTTCAATTTAATATATCTTATGATTCTAAATTATGATGAGTTCGACTACAAGTATTTATCCCATTATATTTACCCGATTATTTTATTTTAATCATTTACCTAGATTATTTATGAAAATTACAGTAGTCATCATTTAAAGTTATGGAAACACCATTGCAAAATTATAACTGAGACGGTTAAAAATATCTGGTCTAACTGACTCCATGTTGCTTTTAACCTCCAAGATGTTCTTGTTTTTCCATAGGTGTAGGCAGAGCTAACTTTGGGAGGAACTTAGTTTATAGTTTAGCTTTGAAAAAACTATGATAACCTTCCTTTTCCAAAACAAACCTTACTGCTTGTAGACTAGACTGCCTAAAGAGACAAGATTAAAAGTTATGGTAATTTTGCAAAATTCAAGAGGTAGCTATTCTCATTAAACCAATATCAATGTCTTATTTATTAAAAAATTACAGAAACAAATATTATTCGTTTGGGGCTTGGTTTACAGTTTTGTAACCCTTATGCCAAATTTTAACACCTTATAGCATTTTATAGGGATAAGTATGAAATTGCCCGATTGATAAATGCAAACAAAAATGTATTCTGGCAATTCTTAAGACATTTTTAATATTATTGTACTTTACTAATAATTTTAAAGCTAGCTTACTTGTTAAGTATTTTACTTGTTATGTAAACTTGAAAAAGCATTTGACTAGTCTTTTCTTTCTTCCTGATAAACTATTTGATTCTAGCACTTTTGTTTTCTTAAGCCAATTAATTAGAGCTCTTTTATATATTTTAAGTAGTGAAACATTGTGTACCCAACACATAAATAAATAGACATATTAGGCATGCAGATAGAAGTAAATCTTAAAGATTTGCTTTCCATTTTAAACTTTCAGAATTCATGATAACCTGTTTAAATAGGTAACCTGTATCAATTCTTGATAACCTTAGGCAGTTGTCAGCTAAATAGTCTTAAGTTTGCATATTAAAAGAAATAAGTCAGGTGAACGTAAGATAGCAAAATTTACATCACAAATTATAGAGAGAAAAACTTTGGTATGCTAGAGGGAAATTAAAATGGATTTAATTGCCAATTAAACTTGAAATTATAAAGTCTTTCTAAATATAAACACATACACACACACACACACACACACACACACACACACACACACACACACACACAGATCCTACAGCTTTTACTTCAGAACTTTAGCCATGAGATAAATACAAATTTACTGACAGAAAACCTGTTGGATCCAAAATGTGGTTTTCAACTTAATAGAAAAATAACGCCAGATTTAAAGGAGGCAGAAAAGAAGATAGAGAAAAAAAGAGAACTTACGAACTGCAGAGTTTGCAGGTTGACCTTAGGCCTCTTTCTCCGTAATGTAAATGTGCACCAAGACCATATTACTTCCATTTTACATAAACTTTGGAAGTAGAGGTGTCATAAAACCTACAGAGTGCTTGAAAGGGGATCATTCTCCATGTTTTCTCCTCATTCTTAGATTATTTGTTTCCCACATTTTTATTTCTTAAAGGGAGGAACTGAGCATGGCCTAGGGTTTTTATGTGGTGGATCAGTGTTTGCTGCTTGTGGGCAGGTCTCCACAATGTGTTACCACTGAGTTGTTTCTACCCTCTTATGTGTCTCAGTTTCTCTGTCCAGAGGTCTGTGCTCTGAGAGGGTTGAAAACACCAGGTGATCATCTCTTAGATATGTTTCCCGAAGGAGCCTTTTTTAAAAAAATTAATTTTAGTTGGGGATTTCCCTGTGGGGCCACTGCACATCATGGAGGGTCAACCCTCCCGAGACACTCCCATGAGGCCCCTGGCCACCTAGGGGTGCCTATTGTCTGGGTGGAGCAAAGTGCCCTTTCTCTTTGGAGATGAGAAAACTCAGTCTCTCATTTACCTATGAAAACAACAGTTCAGTTCCTCATGGAAATGCACACAGACAAGCCCAGTCACAGTACGAGGTCATCTGTGAATACCCCCAAGGCCAAAGAAGTCAGGTAATGCAATACAGGAAAATAGAGCTTTAGACCTAAGAAGAATCTGCCCACGACACTTGAAACTCCACAAAGAAAACAGAACACCCCAAAAGGGGTGAGTGGTGCCTTTGTTTTGAATTCTTTAAAGGGGTTGAAGTCATCAGAAACCTTCTCTAGACTTTTGGTACTACAGATGGCAAAAGATGGCACATTGACATGACCAATATAACTCCCTCTTTATTGCCTGCTCCTCTGCTCCTTACGTGAATGGTTATGCTCTCATGCTCTATGCTGTTCTCTCTGGCCTAAATATACTCATAATCTGTTCTACCTACCTAATGCCTATTTGTCACACAAGACTGATCTTGGATGACACTTCTTTTGTTAAATGTTTGTGACTAATTTCCATAAGAGTCATTATATATATCTATTAAAGCATGCATCATACTACATTTCAAATAGTATTTTGCAAATGTTTTCTATAACAAAACTATCAATTCTTTAGGGTATTAATTTTGTTGGGTCCCCAATGTCAGGCATAGTGTCTGACACAGAGATATTCTACAATTTATTTAAATAAAAAAGATAATAATTGAGTTTATATAAGGAATGAGTGATGACATAAGTTTTCCATAAAGTAATTTTTGATAGACATATGATGAATGTAGGAATTAAGGAAAAATCAGAAAATGAAAATATTTGTTGAAACTAAATCTCTTCTAAGTTGCAATTCTACACATAGCTCCTCTGCATGAGTAACTTAAATACATAAGTATGATTTGTTTTGTATCTAAAATGTAGTTTTTCTAATTTGCATATCATTATTATATAGTTCATATGTTTTAATAGTTTGTGATACAAATCTAATATTTAGTAGCCATAATGCTAATCAAATATAATAATGTCAGTAATTTAAAACTGGTGGTTAAATATTACTACTTTTTTTTTTTTCTTTTTTTTTTTTAGAGGGGGTCTCCCGCTCTGTCCTCGCCTCGAGATTGCAGTGGCACGATCTCGGCTCACTGCAACCTCCGCCTCCCGGGTTCACGCCATTCTCCTGCCTCAGCCTCTCCGAGTAGCTGGGACTACAGGCGCCCGCCACCACGCCCGGCTAATTTTTTGTATTTTTAGTAGAGACGGGGTTTCACCATGGTCTCGATCTCCTGACCTCGTGATCCGCCCGCCTCGGCCTCCCAAAGTGCTGGGATTACAGGCGTGAGCCACTCGCCCGGCCAAATATTACTATTTAATAGATTTTCTTACCTGCAGTTTCCTACAAATATGCTGATAATTTGCAGTGCTTGGAAAGATCTCTACAGATCTTTAACAGGGAGCCAGATGGCCTTTTACCATGAACTTTGCCCAATACTATTAGCATCCAAGGGAGCTGAGAAGCTCTGGCTCATTATCCACAACCAGATGTTTTCTTCTTCTTTATCACTGTTGCTAAGTGGCAGTTAATGTCTGGCACATTGGGTATTTGCTTGAACCTATGAACCATAAAATTCTGCTCTTAAAATACAAATACCACCCACTAGCAGAAACTTCTCCCTTTGCATTTTAATCCAATCATTCTCTTTCTTAGAAAGCCTGCTATAGTCTTGTAGACACTTTATTTAATAATTTTCTATCTTTCTCAGCTGACAGGGAAATTGCCTTTGCAAAAATTATAACTGAGACTATTGTTACAGTGAGAGAGATCTGACATAACCAACTCCATCTTGCTTCTAACCTCCAGGCTGTCCTTTTTTATTCCTGGTCGTAGGCCTTACTAACTTCAGGAGATACTTAATTTCTAGTTTATCCTTGAAACAAAGACAATAACAGCCCTTTCCCCAAACAAACCCCCTTCGTGCCTAGGGACTAGACTGCCTTTGCAGGACTAACAAATTAGCCACAGGATTTGAAATCACGGGTTAGGAGTCATGCAGCTGGAGGCTGCAAGAGTATGACCCTCCCCAAATAGCTCCTAGGGATAATATCACTATTGCAAAATCTATGGATCAGCTGACACCACCCAAATCGATAAATTGGCTCATCTGGTCTCATGGTCCCCGCTACCCAAGAACTGACTCAGCAAAAGGGGACAGCTTCGACTCCCTATGATTTCATCTCCTACCTGACCAATCGGAACTTTCAATTCACTGATCCCCCACCCACGAAATTATCCTTAAAACTCCAATTCCTGAATTCTCTGGGAGACTAATTTAAGTAATAATAAAACTCTAGTCTCCTGCACAGCCATCTCTGTGTGAATTACTCTTTCTTTATTGCATTACACTGTCTTGATAAATTAGCTCTGCCTGGGCAGTGGACAAGGTGAACCCATTGGGCAGTTACATTAGTAAGTAAGGACAGTCCCGCCTAAGAAAGAATAACATTATACATTTGAATGATCAGAAATTACTTCTGAATATTTATTGGTTGTTTCATATAAATTATCACTTATCATGATTTAGTAACCCTATAAACACTAAACAAACTTCTAATAACTCTATCGGTTCCTAAAGAGCCTGATACTAAGAAAATGAGTGAGGACTATTTCAGTAACTAGAATGCTCTATGTCTGATGGGTTAAACAATCAGTTTTCTCTGAGTTTAGCTAATGAAAGTTTGTCTTTCAGAGTCTGTTCTACTCTAGGTGAACTAATATAACTGAGATTATAGATAGACTTAAATTATAGGTAGCAAAATATAGGTAACAAAATACCCTAATCTAATTAGGATGTTGAAAGTGGTGTGAATTTATCTTACTTTGTGCCAATCCATTGTGGGAGATTAAAATATGTCACCTCAAAGTGTGTTTCTTTGGTATATTTTGAGATGGCTATCAGGAGGGGTCGTGGACACAGGAATAGCTCTGAGAAGCTGTCCTTTTGTGTGAGAGATTTGCATCTACAAAGGAATGCATTTACATTAGTAAATAGCAAATGCAAACAGGCTTTCTCTAAGGGCCCCTTATTCACATTATCTGGATTTAGAAAAGATCATATTAACACCCCTGTTCAGAGACTGCCACAGGATGTCACATATTCTTCTGAGGGCTATTACCTGAGAGTCTTATCTGCTTAATAAGAGGACAATGTTTATTTGTAGTAAATTTCCTCTCCTTACCCTCCAATGGTTTGTCACCATCATCTTCCATGAACTCCTAGCCCCTATACTTTTCTGTATGGTACAGAAATTTCTGTCATCTGTCCCATTTACAAGTCTCATATTTTATGTGGCTTCCATATATATGTGCACATACTACACTTCTATGCCTTTCCTCTTGTTAATCTGTCTATTGTCAGTTTGTTTTATAGACTCAAATTATTGAGGCTTCAAAGCGAGAGAAGAAAATTTCCTCTTCCTGTACACCACAACTGCTTCCTAGATGAGTTTCTAGTATTTAGTCTGATAATGCTACAAACCATTTTTAAAATCCTACTTCTCAGAATTGTGTTGCTAAAACTGTTTTCAAAGCTTCAAAGTCATTCTGGAGTTTACTAATGACTTAAAGAGAAAATGAAGTACAATGGCATGACCAATAAGGATATAACTCCCTTTTTATTGCCTGCTCCTCTGCTCCTCACATGAATGGTTATGCTCTCATGCTCCATGCTGTTCTCTCTGGCCTAAATATGCTCATAATCTGTTCTACCTACCTAATGCGTATTTGTCACACAAGACTGATCTTGGGTGACATTTATTTGTTAAATATTTTTGACTAATTTCCGTAAAAGTCATTATATATATCTATTAAAGCATGCATTATACTACATTTCAAATAGTATTTTGTAAATGTTTTCTACAACAAAACTATCAATTCTTTAGGGTGTTAGGTTTTTGATGACTTGTGACTTCATCCCTGCTTCTCCCCAGCTCCTCAGCAAGTTTAACATTCTCTTTTTGCATCGCTGAAAGCTGCTGGGACTTCTGAGCTGCTGCCTGCTTTAGGGTTTCTCTGCAAGGTATAAAATATATTTTGTTGTTGTTGTGAGTTATCCACGGTTTTCTTTTAATTGTGAAGTCCTTTCACAGTATCTACTCATCCAGGGGTCCCCAACTCTGGGCCATGGACCAGTCCTGTTAGGAACCATGTTGCACAGCAGGAGGTGAGTGGCGGGCGAGTGAGCAAAGCTTCATCTGTATTTACAGCCACTTCTCATTGCTCACATTACCACCTGAGCTCTGCCTCCTGACAGATCAGCAGGTGGCATTAGATTCTCATGGGAGTGCAAATCCTGTTGTGAACTGCGCATGCGAGGGATCTAGGTTGCATGCTCCTTCTCAGAATCTAATGCCTGATATCTATCGCTGTCTCCATAAACCCCCAGATGGGACTGTCTGATGGCAGGAAAACAAGCTAAGGGCTCCCACTGATTCTACATTATGGTGAGTTGTATAATTATTTCATTATACATTACAATGTAATAATAATAGGAATAAAGTGCATAATAATGTAATGTGCTTGAATCATCCCATAACCACCTTCCCTACAGTCCATGGAAAAATTATCTTCAACAAAACCAGTCCCTGGTGCCAAAAAGGTTGGGTACCACAGCAGTCATCTAAAATGCCAGAAGTAGGAAGAAGCCTGAATATCTCTTACATTAAAAACTTTACCAGAGATTTCTATAATTATAATTAATTGGTGAGATCTGCCACAAAGTTAGTTCTTCTTCATAAAAGTATTGGCCAGTTGGAGTATTTAATGGACCACAGACCAATGATCTGTCAAATTTCATTTATAGATCCAATTAAGTATTTATTATGTGGCAGACATTATATGACAAATAGTATGTATTGGTAAGCATTCAAGGTTCAAAGCCTTATATGGAAAATTAAGCAAACAAGTTTTGGAGAAAAGTATTTCTTACTGATTTTATCCTTCTTCTTACTAAAGTATGGGGCTACCGTCTTCAAAAACAAAAGTTATTTTAATTGCAGTTGGTTATCTTTTAAAAATATTACAACTGGCTGCGTGATAAGATTGTATGATTAATTTTCCCTTTGGAATTATTTGTGCTAAGAATTCTAAATTTAATTTTTTACATAACTATATAGGTAGATAAAAGGCAAGTCCACAGATAGGGGTGTCAATATCTCTTATCAAGTACATTTAATAAAAGTGCCTTTTCATCTGAAAAGATACAGCTATAAACTGATGCTAAGGGCTCGATGAGCAACTTTAGTTGAGGCTGGGTTTTAAACTCTATTTAATTCCTAGATTGGAAGACTTTGTGCAAGATACACTCATACAGCCGGGCGCGGTGGCTCACGCCTGTAATCCCAGCACTTTGGGAGGCCGAGGCGGGCGGATCACAAGGTCAGGAGATCGAGACCATGGTGAAACCCCGTCTCTACTAAAAATACAAAAAATTAGCCAGGCGCGGTGGTGGGCGCCTGTAGTCCCAGCTACTCCGGAGGCTGAAGCAGGAGAATGGCGTGAACCCGGGAGGCGGAGCTTGCAGTGAGCAGAGATCGCGCCACTGCACTCCAGCCTGGGCGACAGAGCGAGACTCCGTCTCAAAAAATAAAAAAAAATAAAAAAATAAAAAGATACACTCATACAACCACATGCAGAGAAACTGCCCTTAATGTGATTGTCTCATAATTTAACCCTACTAGGAATGCTGTTTCAATAAAGCTTATCTTTGTTTTTTGTTTGTTTTAAAGAATGGGGCTCTTCTTTAGATAAAAAATAATGTCAATATAAAAACTGCTTTTATTTTAACTCTGACTGTGGTAAAAATGTTGGTTCTCATATGGTAAAATTATGATCTTTGCTAAACAAAGTTAAGTATGTGTACTAAGCCAGGTCTTCTGGAATCACAGCCAGAGGCAAGATTTAAAGTGCTAATAATTTGTTTAGGAGATGAAAGTCTTGAATGGTAACATTGAGGATTAAAAAGAAGAAAATATATTCAGCAATATGGTACTATATCTTACCTACCTTGCCTGCCTGGTCACTACATGACAATGAGCTACCAAAAGGCATAGGATGCTATTTCTCAGATGTATTTGCTCAGCACGTTGGCTGATCTGGAAAGTTTGGAAGGAGAAACTACACCTCACAGTATTCCATTTAGAAAAAAGAGGAGGGTAGCATATTAGCCCCTGTCCTCCATGATTTCTCTTTTGCATTAGTCAAAGTTGTAACATTGGAAGCTAGCTTTCTAGATATTATCATCTTGCCTTTTAAAGGCTGGTAAAAAAACCAAAGTGCATATCCTGCAGTAGAACATTTTATTGAAATCTGGAGTTGGATGAGTAATTTTTTAATTTTTATGTAAGCACACTAGGAAAGACAGAAAAAGGAAGTGGGTGGTAAAGGGAATCTGAGAATGCACATGGGGCTAGAAAACAATACCCAAAAATAAATCTTCTGAAGCAGCCTTAGAAGAAAAAGTTATTCTCTGAACTTCTCCTGCCCTCCTGTATCTCAGTCCTATTTTCCCCCAACGCCAGCCATAGAAATTAGAATACCTCCTCTTCATGGCAGGTCATAGAAACCAGAGCCAATTTTCTTTAAAGCCAGTCACAAAACTTAAAAATAGTACTACCATTGTCCCTATACCTTATCTGTGTCAAAAACTGGCCATAAAGAAATTATCTGATCTATCTTGTTTGACTATATGTTGAAAGACCCCCATTCCAGAGAGGGCCATGCCCCATACCAAAAAGGAAGTAAGGCATGCACAGAAAGGCAAAAAAGAATCTAGACAGAAGGGCCTTGCTGGGTTTCCAAACTCAGTCTATCACCATTAAATCATACCATTTTGTCCAATCACATTTCTATACGGCTGTCCACACTTTGTTGAACCTAAGCATAAAAATGGACAATTTCCCCTCTATCTTTGGGTCTTCATGGTGAAGGTTCCTATGTATACACATTAAACAAATTTGTATGCCTTTTCTCCTATTAATCAATCTGCCTCATGCCAGTGATGTTCAAACCTCCAGGAGACAAGGGCCTTGACTCCTACCTACAAATGTATGTGTCCAATAAACCTCTTCCCAGTGTTTCCATAGTACTTAATTCTAATGCCTAAAAGCTACAATGGGTATCAGTTTTTAATATGCCTCTATCTCACACTAGACTTCAGGCTCCTTGAAAACCTATACTGTTTCTATTACTGGCCTCATCCATGTTTAGCATGTTGCATAATATAATAGATAGAGAATAAACAATTATTGAATGAATGGTTGTTAAATGAGGTAGAATCCAAAGAGAGAGAGTAATTCTCACATTGGATGAAGTTTAAGTAGTGAAAGAATGTAGGGATTTCATCCTAAAACATGGCTCCCTGGTGTAGTGAGTATTTAGAATTAAAGGACTCAGAAATCAACAGACACTGGAAGAGAATTTTTCCCTATCTAAATGAAGACCAGGTCAATGGACCCCCTAAGGAGAATTTTTTTTTCTTACCCTACCCATTATCCCATTATCTATTATAGAAAAGAAAACCAAGTAAGTAGCATATAACCATACCTGAAGAGACCCTTTTATAAGATAGAGTTTGTTTCTCAGGCCCATTCAGATTCCAGAAAGAACTACTTACAGGTTAATCTCTGTTCCCCATCTATTCATTCTCCCTAGAAGTTATTTATTGCACTTCAACAGAATTCCTTTTCTTTTCCCTCCCATAACCTGTTTTGCCAGGATCCAAGCTTCTATTCTTTCTGTAAACTCAAGACAATATATAAGCTTCTGAACCACATTGGGGCAGTAGGGAGTATGGATAATTACTCTGTGGTTCTTCCCCATGTGCATGTTAATAAATTTCTGTGTCTTTTCTCTTATCAATCTGCCTTTGTGAGTTGATTTCTCAGCAAACATTCAGGGGACAAAAAGAATGTTTTTCTCTTGGCCCCTACGGTAGAATAGAATCTAGCCAATGTTTTTAAAAATCAAAAAAGAGTGAATATTAATTGCTTATGCCTTAGACCAGAGATTTACTGCTGGTTTGTCTCTAAAGGATTTTCCACTCTTCAAACATTTTCTCTTTTCCATTTTATTCAGGAAGCCAATGGAAATAAGAAAATAAAATTATTAAGGGCCTATTTATCACTAGTTGTGAAAATTGGGTAGGGTCCTGCAGTGAGTGTGAAAGCAAGGAAAAGATTCAGATTCTATTCAGGGTCTTAGTGAGTTGAG
This sequence comes from Hylobates moloch, assembly GCF_009828535.3. Lineage (NCBI taxonomy): Eukaryota > Metazoa > Chordata > Mammalia > Primates > Hylobatidae > Hylobates > Hylobates moloch. The sequence goes on from NW_026652278.1 coordinate 122,432,936, forward strand.
CTAGTCTTACTGTCCTCTAATTAGAACCATATAAGTCACCTATTTATGAAAAACCAACCAACTAATAGACATTCCACACCTACTCATGAAAACCTAGTAGATTCATGGGTGAACAACATAAAACAACAATGCAGTATTTCTGTGTTTTTAAAATACCTCTCTCATTGTTAGCATTGGTAAATTCGTATGGGTCTGCAACAACCTCAATTCTTGCATCCTTAGAAGAAATAATTCGACTGAGGGGGCATAAGGCAAAGTGAGAGACTGAGGCAAGTTTTAGAGCAGAAGTGAAAGTTTATTAAAGAGTTTTAGAGGAGGAACAAAAGGAAGTAAAGTACATTTGAAGGAGGGCCAAGTGGGTGACTTGAGAGATTCAAGTGCACTATTTGACCTTTGACTTGGGGCTTTAAACATTGGCATGCTTCCAGGTTTTGCATCTCTTCTCTCCTGACTTTTCCCTTGGGGTGGGCTGTTCGCATGTGCAGTGGCCTGCCAGCACTTGGGGGGGGTCGCACACTCAGTATGTTTACAGAAGTTGTATGCATGCTCACTTAAGGTGTTTTTCCCTTACCAGTTGAGTGTTCCTAGAGGAAGAACACATACCAGTTAAACTCCACCATTTTGTCTCTTAGTGTGCATGCTTGAGTCCACTTGCCTAACTCCCGAGATCTTATCAGGAAGCTGTTGCTCACCAGCTTTAGATGTTTTCTATCTATTAGAAGACTGCCTTTCCCTGGTGCAGGCTGCAACCAATTATTATTTTAGAGAGATATTTTAACACTCACTGCCTGACCATCATCTAATGGCCATCAAACATTCCTGGTAGTGAGGCCGCCCTCTCCTGCCCTGCTTATGTCTGACTACCTACCTAACTGTGAATTATCAATTCAAATTTTGGGAGACTCAGAGCTAGTGTTGTGTTGCTATGACAAATTACCTCAGACCATGTGATTTATAAAAGACAGAAATTTATTTTTTCACAATTCTGAATCCTGTACAGCCTACAATCATATTCTGGAGGCTAGAACATTCAAGATCACAGCAGGTTTGGTAGTCTGGCGAGGAGTACATCATCTAGAAGAGAGGAATGCTATGTCCTCACATGTAAAATGGAAGGATGAACTAGCCAAATGTGTGAAGCCTTTTATGAGGCCCTTAATCCCATTAACAACAGAGAGACCTTCATGGCCTCATCACCTATTAAAGACCCCATCTCTTAGTACTATCACATTAGTAACACCTAAATTTTGGAGGAGACACATTCAAACTGTAGCAGCAAGTGAGGAGAGACCTACCTCAGGGCACAGTTTGGGGGACAAAGAGTGAATAGAAACAAGAAGTGAGTTTTAAAAGCATTTGATTTCTAACCAAACACAGGGTCCAGCTATCTATTGACAATTCCACTTACATATTTAATAAATATCTCAAATTTAACATATACTTTCAAGCAAACCTAATCCTAAATTATATGATTCTCCTTATAATATGGAAGACTAATTTCAAAATCAGAGAAACCTTTTGAAATTTAACATATTTAATTTTATTAAAAATAAAACAGACCGGGCATCGTGTCTCATACCTTTCTTTAATCCCAGTACTTTGAGTGGCTGAGGTAGGAGGATCACTTGAGGCCAAGGGTTCTAGACCACCCTGGGCAATATAATGAGACTCCATCTCTATTAAAAAAAAAAAAACTAGCCAAGCGTGGTGGTGTGTGTCTGTAGTCCCAGCTACTCAGGAGGCTGAGGTGGGAGGATTGCTTGAACCCAGGAGTTTGAGGTTGCAGTGAGCTATGATTGTACCACTGCACTCCAGCCTGGGCAACAGAGAGAGACCGTCTCTAAAAAATAAAACAAAACATCTTTTTTTTTTTTGGTCTTTCTAATTTTATGACAAGCATGTAAAAAGTTTATCACAACTCGTATCATTAACTTTGGAAATCACTAAATTAATCCAAACAATATTTACTATGGAAGAGACATAACGTAAGAATGTGTATGACGTGTTAAAAAATAACATAGCTAGTGAGCAATAAAACCAAAATAGAAAGCTAGATTTCTAATATTTATTATAGTATTTTCCTACAAACTTATCAATTCTAATTTCAGGTAATCTATGAATCACTACATGCTTTCTTGCTAATCTGTTGTTGTTATTGTGTTTGTCGTTAATGCCCTCTATACTTTATTCAATTCTTTTCTTGGTGTGTTCTCTTCCTTTCTTCTCTTTTAACCCTTCCTTGTTTTCTTAAGTCTTCTCTACAGAGACTTTCAGGTTCTTAGCTAATGGAGATTTGTTGAGGTAATAAAGAAACAAGAGTTGAATGGTTTAGTAAAAATCCACAGTACTTGTGAGAACACTACAAACACTATTTGTATATAAAGCAAATTCTGAGAAAACAATATATTAATAGAAAATGAATTAAAATGAAACTCTCTCATACATGCCATGTGAAAAGTCTGTAACAATCAGTTCTATGACAGGTACACCTATAGTACATAGATCCAAGATTCATCATTTTGATATTTTCCCATGGCAATACAATTTTAGGTGTTAAATGGATCATCAGATTACCCAAGATGAAAAAAGTACCTAATAACTGTTATCTTAGTGTTTACTTTGCATTTAGCAGAAGAGAGACATTGCTATTGACAGGCATCAACAGACTCTGACAATAGGTAGTTTGTATTTCCCAGTGACAGACATTTTTAATTGGAAAGAGAAATAGAGTACAATGGAGATAAGAGTGTGAAGTAGATGGAAGAGATTTGTTTCCCTTCTCAGCACTAGCTCTCAAGTATATTTTTATCTTTTTCTATTCACTTTGGTCACAAATGTTCTCTTCTTCACAACTATTATATGTGGTCAAACTACTATGAACTCTTTCCTACTATGTTGAATTTATCTGTTTTGTATGACTAGCAGTCATAAGAGTGCCATAGTTCTATTTATTCAAGCATCCATTTTTAATTTTCAGAGGATCAATTGATAAAACTCAGGGGAATGAAGGTCACCAACTACTGGAACATAATCTGTCCCTTTGTCTGTCTATTTGTATATCAATCTTATTAGCTCTGACATAAACATTTAAATTGTATTTACCATCCTTGCTTTAGTACATGAAGTTCACACATAAGATGATCCTTTAACATCATTTAAAGACATTAGACTTTTATACATTCACAGACTATTCTGATGGATTTAGAAAGGTTACGAAGAGATGTTAAAAGATAATTTTTAGAAAAAGATAAAATTGTGACTTGCATACAGCATAATAAATAATACATATTAAACAATTTATTTCCTCATATAATATGAGGTAACCAGGTAGATGTTATAGCAGTACAAAAAAAAATTAAAAAGCACAAATTTCCATGAAGTAAAGGAATGTTGAGGTGCATTGTGAATGTGGACAAAACCAGATTTTCCATGGTGGAGGGAAGTCAATTATGATCAGTACCAGATAAGATTGAATTTACGTATCTATCAGAAATAAAATTATTTAAGTAACTAAAGTAGAGGTTAAATAATTTATTTAGCTGACATGCATCAGGTAGCACCTGAAGGCCCAGAGATTCCCCACTGAAGGGTCAGGGTTTTTATAGCAAGAGGAAAGTTAATTTATTGTCTTTGTGGTTTTGGCTTAAGCAGCAATTTTCACTATAGCTGAAACTTACAGTTGAAAGTTGGTCCTAAATTTGGGCTCTTTGCTCGGGGCCACTGGTGCAGTCCTGAAAACCATCACCACCATATTTTTTGGAAATTGTTTTTGCCAGCTTGAGAGAATTATGGGCTAGTGTAAGTTTAGAGGGTGAGGGAAGTAAACAGCAAAATATAAAAAGAGTAGCAATGGCAGAAGGCTAGGGGAAAACTGGGATGCTACTAGCATGTCTATTTTAGTCCTTTTACAAATCCTATATTTGCTCAACTAATATTGATATTATTACCCCCTTTCACACAAGAAAGTAAAAGAAGTTCAATAATAATTCCTCGAATATAGTCTACTTTCACCAGTGGATACTGAACTGTTCCTAAAGAAGGCCTACAAAGAAAATAAATCTGAACATAATTTGCTTGACCTCATAATCACCCCTCAATAAGGACCATTGTAACAGTGAAAGCCTGACAATAAAAAAAAGGAGCCCAATTACCTCTACTTTTTATAAAGTAGCTAGCTACAGAAAATCTTCCACCCTTAACATGGAACAATCCTTCCTCTTTTGAAGCATCCTTGAAAAGCTCCCTTGCCTCCTTGCAGCCAACCAGGGACTGCCAAACGTAACTGAAGAAAGTTGCCTCCACTTCCAAAACTTGCATTTCAATAGACTGCTTGCCAATCAAAGACTGTCTCAATCTTTTATCTATTCACTCTATACAATGTATTATTCTTTCCCTGCTGAGCTGTATTGGCACATGGGGTCTCTTGTCTTAATTTTATGAATAAATAATTTTTGTTAATTTTGTCTCAGACTTAATTTTACTCTGACAGAACATTAGGAGACGTTTTGTTGTCTGGCTAATATGGAAATATTTCATGAAGAGAGCCTCTTGAAATCCTCATGAATTCACCATTTGCTACCTGGTTCATTGCAAAAGACAAATGGGGAGGTATTTTGTAAGATGTTTGCTGGAATAATTTTTCTACTTCATCTCCCTCTATTCTGAAGTAATTATTTTACCAGGAAGTCAAATAATCATAGAGTAAGTAAGGCGGAGACTGATGACAAGACAGGAAAATCAGCATCTAGTCCAAGACTGATCTATCCCACATGTTACACAGGAATAATTTTTATATCAATGAGGAGAAATTTATTGAGTTAACCTAATAATACCCAAACTAGATACTCAATACCCAAACTAGAAATTTCAAGGTCTGTTGTTGGAATCTGGAAGTACTATTGTGGCATTCAATGAGAAAAAAATTACAATCTGTTTAGTATACTATTTTTAAATGTATTTTTTATTTCAATAGGTTTTGGGGGAACAAGAGGTGTTTGGTTAGATGAATAAGTTCTTCAGTAGTGATTTCTGAGATTTTGGTGCAATCATCACCCAAGCAGTATACACTGTACCCAATGGGTAGTCTTGTATCCTTCATCCGCCTCCCACCTGTTTAATATACTTTTACAGGAAACAAAGAGATAGCAAGTAATACAATGCATATTTTTTAAACCCAAATTTAGTAGTCAGAAGAATTGACAATTATTTAGACAAAAGTTTTAATTTTAAAATTAGAATAAAATGGCTTGATTGAACAATTCACATTTTATAAATCAAGTTCAACCATGTGTAAGAAAATATATTTTTTAGACCCTTATAATTTATGTTTACATACTTTTAAATGTTAAACAATATATTCCTAAATCAATAGCTTCAGTTTAAACTCCATTATTCCCTTATTTTGTAGGCTTTTCTATGGTAAGTATTCATTTAGTTATTTTAGATCTTCATGATTCCTTTGATACAAAAGAGATTCTGAATCATTTCTATTAAAACCACGCATAAATTGTAAAAAAAGCTTCCTGTGAGGGAAGTGCAGTGGCTCTCACGTGTAATCCTAAAACTTTGGGAGGATGAGGCCGAAGGATTCCTTTAGCCCAGGAGTTCAAGACCAACGTAAGCAACATAGCGAAACCATGTCTCTACAAGAAGTGGGGAAAAAAATTAGCCAGGCGTGGTAGTGCATGCCTTTAGTCTCAGTGACTCAGGAGGCTAAGGTGGGAGAATTGCTTGAGGCCAGAAGACCTAGTCCTTAGTGAGCTTGTGCCACTGCACTCTCTGCTGCAGAGTGAGACCCTGTGTGAAAACGAAGAAAAGAGAAGAAAAGCTTTGAGGCAACTGAAATTGCATGATTTTTTTAAAAAAAACTTATCAGTTCACGGATAGTCTAACTTCATTATTTCAAGGAAATTGTGACTATATTATGAGCTTACATTTGTATCCCAATAATGGCAAGCTAAGAAATCAGGATTAGCATAAAATACTTAATTAAAGGTAAATGTGACCGTGATGTGACAACTTAGAAGTTAAATTCAGATCTTTTAGAATAAAAGAAATAGTAGCTAATTACTGCCTTCTCCTTAACAATTCTTAAACAGTGGTGTTGGCATTAGCAAAAGTCACAGGGTGGAGGGTAAGACTGCCTACTGAATTTTATAGAGAAAAATAGTAAATTAATTACTCTTCACAAAATACTATTTTGGGATTGTTGTTTTCTCACTTCTCTGAAACAAAAGTTGGCAAAACGGTCCTTTTCAGGTGCATAGATCTGAAATCGATGACCGATTAAATTTAATTGATTAAAAATGTTAGACTATAGCACAAAGCCATTGCCTTTTTTATTCAATTAAGATTTGTGCTTCAAAATATTACAAAAGTAAGAGAAATATGTAAAATATTTTGATTTTGGTATCACAATAGCAGATTCAGAGTGATAGATTGTTACCATTAGGGTCTGAAAATGTATTTCTCCCCACTGATTGTAAAAGTAAACAAAACAACTAAATCAATTTTACTATGATTTTAAAAAATTGGAGTAATTTCAGGCTCAGATACATGTATTTACTGTCCTTTAAACCTATTTACAAAAAAAATTGCATTACAATTTTAGTAGAATAAAATGCATTCAAATACTATAATTTAGAACTTAAACCAATTTGAGCTAAAATTTATATTTTTAAGTTATTGAACATCATTTATTTTAAAATACTAAATATTCTTTAAGTGTTTCAGTTGTAAAAAAATTATAACTACATTAACTATCTAAACAATTCATTAAAACAAATTTTTAAAATTTAGTTTTTTTAGTTATGACTTTATAAACATAAAATTAACAAAATCAAATTGAAGTATCTATTATTGTATAGCTTCAGAAATACATTATTGCTTTATTATTATTATTATTATTATTATTATTATTATTATTAATTTCGAGCCACTGGCTTACTCTGTTACCCAGAGTGGAGTGCAGTGGCTGTCATGGCTCACTGCAGCCTCAACCTCCAGGGATCAAATGATTCTACCACCTCAGCCTCCTGTGTAGCTAGCTGTAACTACAGGCCTGTGCCACCATGCCCAACTAATACATAATTTTTTTTTTTTTTTGAAGAGATGGAGTCTCAGGTTGCTTTTTGCTAGCTCATACTCATTGGTGGTAAAAATTACATAGCTTCATTGCTATTAGAATTAAATAAAAAATACAAAATAAAACCTTTATGAAGTGATGTGGTTTGGCTCTGTGTCTCCACCCAAATCTCACCTTTAATTGTAGTAATGCCTATGTGTCAACGGCAGGACCAGGTGGAAGTAACTGGACCTTGGGGGCAGTTCCTCTCATGCTGTTCTCATGATAATGAGTGAGTCTCATAAGAGCTGATGGTTTTTTTGTTTTTGGTTTTGTTTTGTTTGAGAGGGAGTCTCGCTCTGTCGCCCAGGCTGGAGTGCAGTGGCGTGATCTCGGCTCACTGCAAGCTCCGCCTCCAGGGTTCACGCCATTCTCCTGCCTCAGTCTCCCCAGTAGCTGGGACTACAGGTGCCCGCCACCACGCCCGGCTAATTTCTGTATTTTTTAGTAGAGACGGGGTTTCACCGTGTTAGCCAGGATGGTCTCGATCTGCTGACCTTGTGATCCTCCCGCTTCGGCCTTCCAAAGTGCTGGGATTACAGGCATGAGCCACCGTGCCCGGCAGGAGCTGATGGTTTTATAAGCATCTGGGATTTTCCCTGTTTGTACTCATTCTCTCTCTTGCCACTCTGTGAAGAGATGCCTTCCGCCATGATTGCTTCCTCATCGCCTCCCCAGCCATGAGGAACTGTGAGTCAATTAAACCTCTTTTCTTTATAAAGTACCCAGTCTTGGGTATTTCCTTACAGCAATGTGAAAACAAACTAATACATGAAGCAAAAGTATAAAATACTTAGTGATTATTTGCTAATAAAAATGATTCAAACAATCAGTAAAGGGGACATTTGAGGTTATTTTTATTTCTAACCTGTACATATCATATTTTATGGGTTCAGTTTACAAATCACTTTATAGATGAGTTTTTCATGATGCCCTGATTGTCTTCTTTTGTCCAGAAGAAGGTATTATAAATCATGGTAATATCTATACTGAATTTATAATGGACACTAATATTATATTCTATTTTTAGCTACTATTTTTAGTTTTGCATACAGTTGGAACTCAGAAAACAATGCCCCAAAATGAAGGCCTCAGAAGCAGCCTCAGAAACAAAAGGTTTTCTCTGATCTTCTGCCCTCCTGTATCACATTCACATTTTCCCCTGAGGCCAGCCATAGAAACTAGAATCCGTTTTATCCATGGTAGGTCATAGAAACCAGACCCCTTTTCCCCAGAGCCAGCCATGAAAGCTAAAAATATTAATCTAAATTTTCCTCCACCTTTCTGTGTGAAACCTGGCTGTAAAGAAATTGTCTGACCTATCTTATTTGACTATAGGTCATAAGCTTTCCATTTCAGAAAGAGTTCTGTCCCATATCCAGAATGAAGAAATGCATGCTCAGAGAGGACAAGAAGAATCTAGACAGATAAGCTTTGCTGGGTTTCCCCGCTCCATCTATCTGCATTAGATCATACCCTTTTTTGTTCAATTACATTTCTACATGGCTGTTTATGGTTTGTTGAATCTAGGCATAAAAATGGACAATTTCTCCTGTATCTTTGGGCCTTTATTCTGAAAGCTACTGTGTACACATTAATAAATGTGTATGCCTTTTCTCTTGTTAATCTGCCTCTTCTTAGTGATTTTCAGTGATACTTCAGAGAGCAACTGGAAACTTTTGCCTTGGCCTCTACAGTACTCTTTAACAAGCTATTCATTTCTTACACACATCAGTATATTTTATTTCTGTCTTTTTAACTAATATTTTAAAATTTCAACTTTTATTCTAGATACAGGGGGTACACGTGCAGATTTGTTACATAGGAATAATGCATGTGCTTAAGGTTTGCAGTGTGGATCCTGTCATCCAGGTACTGAGCACAGTACTTGATAGGTAGATTTTTCACCCACCCTCCCACCCTCTAGTAGTCTACAGTGCTTGTGGTTCCCATATTTATGTCCATGTTTAGCTTCCACTTATAAGTAAGAACATGCAGTATTTGGTTTTCTGTTCCTGCATTAATTTGATAGGAGTTATGGTCTCCAGCTCCATTAATGTTGTGGCAAAGGACAGGATTTTATTATTTTTATGGCTGCATAGTATTCAATCGTGTATATGTACCACATTTTCTTTATTCAATCTACCATTGATGGACACCTGGGTTGACTCCATATCTTTGCTACTGTGTATAGCACAGTGATGAACATATGAGTGCATGTGTCTTTTTGGTAGGATGATTTATTTTCCTTTGAGTATATACCAAGTAATGAGATTACTGGGTCCAATGATCATTCTGTTTTACATTTGGGAAATCTCCAACTGCTCTCCACAGTGGATGAACTAATTTACATTCCCACCAACAGTGAATAAGCAGTCCCTTTTCTCTACAGCCTTGCCAACGTCTGTCATTTTTTGACTTTTTAAAAATAGCCAAGACATTGGTGTGAGATGGTATCTCATTGTGATTTTGATTTGCATTTCTCTGATGATTATTGAGATGTTAAGCATTTTTTCGTAAGTATGCTGGCAACTTGTATGTATGTCTTCCTTTGAGAAGTGTCTGTTCATGTCCTTTGCCCGTATTTAATTGGAGTTATTTGGTTTTTGCTTGTTGAATTATTTAATTTCCCTGTAGATACTGGCCTTTGTCAGATGATAGTTTACAAATATTTTCTCCCATTCTGTAGGTTATCTATTTACCCTGTTGATAGTTTCTTTTGGTGTGCAGAAGTTCTTTAGTTTACTTGGGTCCTACTTGTCTATTTTTGTTTTTGTTGCAATTCCCTTTTTTAGCCAAAAAATTATTTGCCGAGGTAAATATCAAGAAGGGTATTTCCTAGATTGTCTTCTTGGAATTTTATAGTTTGAGGCCTTGCATTTAAATCTTTGATCCTTTTTGTGTTGATTTTTGTATGTGGTGAAATGTAGAGGCCTGGCTTCAATTTTCTGCATATAGATAGCTAGTTATCCAAGCACCATTTATCAAATAGGGAGTTCTTTCCAACCATTGCTTGTTTTTGTCAGCCTTCAAATTTTGTATTGAATGCCAGGACATTGATATGGAAAAATGATATAATTATTATTTTTATAATAATTAAATATATTATAATTATATAAAATAAATATAATATTATAATTAAAAATAAATAATCGTTGATATGGAAAAATACACTGTCAGTAAATGGTAAATGTTATGATTATTCTTTGAAAAATATATATAATGTGCTATTTCTACTGAGAATGAAAGGTATATAAATGTAAATTACTATCAAACATTTATTTTGATGTACTGAAATTGATCCTGTTATTTATTGGGAAATGCATATTTAATATATTTTAAAGAGTTTCTCTCTCGAGTGAAAGAAACTAAAATATTTTACCCTAAAATATACTTTAACATATTTTGAGATGGCTACTTAGAGGGCCTTCCAAAGAAGTAGCACTGAAAATTTGCCTTTTGTGGGAGAGATTTACAGCTGTAGAGGAAATCTGCACTGATGCAGCCAGGCCTTCTCTGAGGCCCTTCTTTGTCCAGATCCAAAAAGATTAACTGAGAATCTGACACCTTTAAAGGTCTGAAAGAAACATTTACCATCTACTCTCTTTGAGTGTTCCTAATTCTGAGGTTTCATCTACATAACAAGACCACATTTGCTAGCCAGGCTTCTTCTTCTCTCCCCTCCATAACCTTTCTTGATGGTATAACCTGATTTACCACCATAACTAATTTTTGCCATGCTCCCAGGCTTAATTTCTTTCTGTAGCCTCAAGATCATATGTAGCTTCTGTAATTGGTGGGGGAGGTGGTAATCAGTCTGTAGTTCCTTGCTGATATGGTTTGGCTCTGTGTGCCCACCCAAATCGCATCTCAAATTGTAATCCCCATGTGTCCAGAGAAAAACCTAGTGGGAGATGACTGGATTATTCAGACAGCTTCCCCCAGGCTGCTCTCATGATAGTGAATGAGTTCTTACAAGATCTGATGGTTTAAAAGTGTTTGACACTTCCCCCATTACTGTCTGTCTCTCCTGCCACCATGAGAAAACATGCCTAGCTTCCCCTTCGCCTTCCACCATGATTGTGGTTTACTGAGGCCTCCCCAGCCATGCTTCCTGTTCAGCTTGCATAACTATAAGTCAATTAAACCTCTTTTCTTCATAAATTACCCAGTCTTAGGTAGTTCTTTAAAGCGGTGTGAAAACAGACTAACACACTTTTGCACATTAATTAATTTGTATGTCCTTTTTCCTATTAATCTGCCTTTTGTGAGGTGATTTTTCAGCAAACCTTCAGAGAGCAATGGGGAAGATTTCCCTTGGTCCCTAAAAATATTTGTTTAGAAAACATACTTACACAAAGCTTCCAAAAAGAGGTTTTACTCTTTCCATTTTCATTGATTATTTATACATTTAACAAATTCATTGTATTTATATACAATAAGCAGGACACAAATCTATGAGTTGAAGTAATAAAACTATTTTTAAAAACTCACCACCATTTACACAAAATAAAAATATGTAAAAGATTATTGTCTTAAGTGTTAACAATTCTTTTTAAAATATTGTATAAAAACATGTATTATTAATTTTTTATTAAAAGCTCTCTTATCAGGGAAAAGGTCAATTTGGCCTCACTAAAGTCATGTATCATAAGTATTATATAAATTGAACCTCAATTAATTGATTTTCCTAAGTACAGCATCTTGAAAAAAAATATTATCTACTTCTATTTATTCACCAAAATCCTTGCTTGTCATCTTAAACCTAGAGCGTACCAATATGGATTATTGTACTTTACTAATTATCAGATTGGGAATGACCATATTTAGTTTTTGTTCTCTCAGCCAGTCAACAATGTGTTCATTTAAAGCATGTTTTGAATCCTATTTTGTATGAGGTACTTTCCTTTGTTTTGGAGTACAAAATGGAACAGATATCACTACTATCATGAAAGAGTTTATAACATAATAGTACATCAGGCGAATAAAGTTTTATCAGAGTTAACCAAATTTACAGAAAAGTGGAAAAACAAATGGAAGCCATGGTCAATTTAAATAGAAGGGACCATAGAAAGGATTTCCTAGAGGATGAATATGTGCTATGTAATCAGGAAATCAAGGTTACAGGACAATCTTTATATTCATAGTGAAGGAAGGATCACTGAAGAAATGTAAGTACTAAAGGAAGATGTATCAGTCCATTCTCCCGCTGATATAAAGATACTACCTGAGACTGGGTAATTTATAAACAAAAAAAGATTTAACTGACTCACAGTTCCACATGGTTGGGGCGGCCTCAGGAAAAAGAAGAGGAAGCAAAGCACTTCTGACATGGTGGCAGGAGAAAGAGAGCATGGAGGAGGAAGAACCACACACTTATCAAACGATCAGCTCTTATGAGAACTCTTATCACAAGAACAGCATGGGGGAAACCTCCTCAATGACCCAATCACCTCCCACCAGGTCCCTCCCTCAACACGTGGGATTACAATTTGAGATGAGATTTGGGCGGGGACACAGAGCCAAACCATCTCAGAAGATAAAGCCTGAAACAGGCTGGTATGTTTAAACTGCATCAAGTATGTTGTTATAGAGCATACAGTACCATGCATGCAAAGGATCCTGTTGGAGCAGTATGAAAATGACAGATAATGGTGACCAGAAATGCCTATGGTGGACAGAAAATTGGCAATATGTTTAAAGTAGCTAGGCTTGAGGAATTTAAAATCATAGAATGGACCTTAAATAAAAAATATTTTGATACTTCCTTCTGGTTGACCTCTCCTTCCCATCATGGCTTTAACTAGTTATTCAGTTTAACTTCGGAACGCCCTTGGCTGAGATGGGGGCCATTCAGGTGGCTGAGGGCCTTAGAATTTCATTTTTAGTTTACAGAAACAACATTTAAAGTAACCTGTAATTCTACACCCAGCAAACAAGCATTTCAAAACAACATGAAATAAGGAGTTTCACAGACGTATATAAGCTGACAGATCATCATGAGACGATCTATAATACAAAACAATGTGAAAATAAAATTATCAAATAGAAGTAAAATGACATCAAATGGAAATATAAAACCACACAATGGAATGATAAATACGATGGTGATTACATGCGTAAATATATGATTTTTTTATTAAAATGTATCTAAATATTAATTGACTACTTAAACAGAAATAGTAACAAGTGTTGTGGGATATATATATATATATATACACACACACATATATATATATACACACACACACACATATATATATAATCACTCAGGAATGAAAAACTAAAACTATACTACTAACGGAAGCTTCTTGTATTACAAGTAAAGTGGTAAAATACTACCTGAAGGTGGGCAATAATATGTATTTATTATAAGTCTGAGACCAATCACTATAATAACAAAACAGACTTATAGCTAATAAGTCAATAGAATAAAATAAAATTAAAAATAAAGCAGCAAAAAGAGGAAAAAGAAAAAAAACAGAAAAATAAGAATAGAAACATGGCAGAGTTAAATCTAACCATATCAATAATCATATTAAAAAAAATGGTCTATAAACATGGGAGTGTAAGTATCCCTTTGAGAAGGTGATTTTATATCCTTTAAATGTGTATTCACACATGGGAACGTGGAATAATACAGTGGTTCTATTTTTGGTGAGCAGAGATCATGCCACTGCACTCCAGCCTGGGCAATGAGAGCAAAACTCCATCTCATAAATAAATAAATAAGTAAAGTCACACCTGAAATTAAGGTTGCTAATCAGCTGACCTTAAAATAAGAATAGTACCATAAGTTATGTGGGTGGTCCAATGTAATCACAAGGGTACTTAAATGTGAAAGAGAGAAGCAGAAGAAGAGTAAGTATTAGAAGGATGCAATGAGATAAAGAGTTGAATGCCCATTGTTGCCTTTGGGGAAAGAAGGGTTCTACAAGCCAATGAATGTGAGCAGCTCCTAGAAGCTGAAAAAATTAAATAAATGGATTATCCCCTAAATAAATGATTCTGATGATTTCTTAATTTTACCCCAGTGAGACTCATTGAAAGCTTTTGACCCTCAGAACTGCAAAAAAATAAATTTGTATTGTTTACCTCATTAAATTTGTGGCAATTTCATTGGCAATGGAAAATGAATATAAAGTTTAGTACCAGGAAGTGCTGCTTTAACAAATACCTAAAGACACAGAAGTGACTTTTTAACTGGGTGGTGTGCAGACACTGGAAGAATTTTTAGGAGCATGATAGAAAAAAAAGGAGCGACATTACCTCAAATAGAATTTAGAAATATGCATGTTAATGACTATGCTATTGAAGACTAGAATGTTAGGATCATAGAAGGTAATATATATGTATCTTCTTAGAAACTAAGTCATAATAAGCAGACTATATTGTAAGAAACACATTGAAGATACTGCTAATGAGGGCTCATATAGAAATGACAAATATGTTCATGGTAACTGTAGAAATGGGGATCCTTGTTATATAGTGACAGAAAACAGAGCTGAATGATGTCCTGCAGTCATGTAAAAAACAAACTTACAAACAATGAACTTGATATTTAGCTGAGGATATTTCCAGGCAAAATGTTGAAGGTGCAGTCTGGATTGTCCTTGCTGCTTCTCATGAAATGTGGAAAGAATGAAACTGATTGAGGGAAGAATTGGTAGCAAAAAGAAACCAGTATATGAGAAATGTTTGGATTACAGAAGGCCCTAAAATTAGGAGATTCACTGTCAGGAAAATTTTCTCTGGAGAGAAAGTCAAGGGCATGTCTAGAAGACCTTCTCAAAAGGATCAAAAGTTCAGATTCTTAGTAACACAGAGGGCTCCTTGAATAGATTCTATATGTGACTCAAGGATCTAGTTAGCTATCTCAGCCAAATCCAGGGATAGAATGATTACTCAGAAAAAATCTGTTAAGGGTCATCTGGTTTAATGGAGTGCATCCCCAGGACATATACAAGATACCTGCAATTAAAAAGGGGAAAAAGATGTGAATATACACTCCATCAGAAAAAATCAAAAGAATAGAAAATAAGTAGACACAAACATGACACAAGTCACTAATCATTAGGGAAATATAGATTAATATCTAAATGAAATATCACTTTACTCTCATTGGAAATGTTAAATTTAAAATTATTGAACAAATTAAGTGTTGATGAGGTGTGTGGAAAATGAAACTCTCATACTCTACTGTTGTGAATGTAAATTATTAGAACATATTAAAAAGTCGCTTGTCAGATTCTTAAAAAGTTAAATATATGTGTCTCATATAATCTAGCCATTCCAATGCTAGGGCCTTAGCTAAGAGAAAAAAATGTATTTTCATAAAAATGCACATGAATATTCATAAAAGCTTTATTTGTAATAGCCATTACTGAAAAGGGGCCATGCCTGATGGTTCACACCTGTCTTCTTATCACTTTAGAAGGCCAAGTTGAGAGAGTCTCTTGAGTTCAGGAGTTTGAGACCAGCCTGAGCAAGATGGTGAGATTTTCGTATCTACAAAGCAATTTAAAATATTAACTGGTGTGGTGGAGCATACCTGTAGTACTAGCTACTTGGGAGGCCAAGGCAGGAGGATCCCTTGAGCCCAGGAGTCTAAGGATGTAGTGAGCTGTGATGACACCACTGTACTGTACTCCAGCTTGGGCGATACAGTGAGACCTCGTCTCTTAAAAACAAAACCAAAACAGTCCTTCCCTCCTTCCCTCCCTCCCTCCCTCCCTCCCTCCC